>NC_138145.1:19482439-19694939 GCF_964199315.1 Orbicella franksi | reverse complement strand
AGTCTCGATTTTTATACGAAGCTATCTCGGAGTCTCAACTTTTTGCAAGGTTAAGGGTTTCGAAGTTCCGATTCGTTTGTTTGTTTTAATAAATGACGTCTTCTCGTCACTTGACATCGAATTTCAATAAAGTAACTTTCAAATTTCCGAGAAAAAGTTAATAATAACTTCTGCCAAATTGTCTGAATTCCACAAAAAGCTACAAAACTTACGCAACGTCATTTTGGCGCTAAAAAACAGTTGTTTTTTTCTAGGATATCCTAACGTAGTGTGTTATAGTCGAATTTCCAGTTCCAGCTTGTTCGCAAAGGCTGGCCAAAAGGCTAAAAGGGGAATCAAGAAGCCACACAACCCACGATAGCTCATGATGAAACCCACGAAGTCGAAGAACTTATCTGTTGTCCCCTGTGTAACTGTGTAAAGGCACAAGTATTTACGACAAAAGGCTCCTTTGTAAGACTCCTGTACAAGCCCATTCTCGCTCATTCTTATAGCTCTCAACTAAATCTGGTGCTCGAATTTTAAGAGTCTGAGTCCCTTGCGTTCGCACTCAAAGCATTTTGAAGTCTCGGTCTCGCAATCTAAAAAGTCAATATGTCGCTGGCTCGCAAAGAAAAGCGCTGGTCTCGCCGTCTCGCAAAGTCTCGCATTTACCATTTACCACCCCTAGCAGGTTAAGAAGTAGAGAAAGAAGAATTCTCAAAATGTGAAGGAACTACAGTCTAACCCCTATTAAGCGGCCACCTATCAAGCAGCCACCTCTATTAGGCGGCCGGTAATCAAAGTTCCGATGAGTACTTTTCTATTGTTTTTACCTGTGTTAAGCGGCCAGCCCCTTTTAAGCGTCCAACCCCTTTTAAGCGGCCACTAGCCATGTCCCCGAGGGTGGCTGTTTAATAAGTGTCGAAGTGAATAAAAAAGGTAAAGTCTGCATACGAGCCAAGTGGCTCATTAGGCCGGAGCTTATCCCGGTTTCAAACGAACTGTATTCGGAACCGTAATTCATTGGAGAGCAATTATGCATTATACTGGCACTGAACATTAAACTTCCTTAGACAAAAGGGGATCTCAGAGCTGTTATTGATTTGTAAAAAATCTAAATTACAGTAAAACAATACATTGTACCGTGCAGTACGAGCTTTTGGTCGCACCTTATACGATATAAAAGAATATGATAATAAAAAAAAACATATACAGTAGCTTGTTTAAGGTGGATACGGCGTCCTGATTAATTTTGCGTTCTCTGTTTGCAGGAAAAAGGAGAACATGTTGGCGGTCAAGACTGGGGGCCAAAAGCGAATCTTTCTGAACGAGAAAAGATTGTTTCATGGGACTAGCCCTGAAACCGTGGAGGCCATCTGTAAACAGAACTTTGATTGGCGCTTGCACGGAAAGAACGCAACCAAGTATGGGGAGGGAAGCTACTTCGCTTTGAATGCCTCTTACAGCGACGCTTACGCCAAGGAAGACATGAATTCTTGTCGATTCATGTTCGTGGCCAAAGTCCTTGTTGGTTCTTATACTAACGGCCACTCCAGTTATCGAAGACCGCCACAGAAAGATCCTTCAAACCCAGCGAGCGATCTGTACGACTCCTGTGTGGATGACAAATCAAATCCAACCATTTTCGTTGTTTTCGATACCGATCAGTTCTACCCTGAGTACATAATCAAGTACTCACATGAGAGTGCTTGGTATTCAGTAGCATACCAAGCAGCCCACGGTAGCTATCAGCAGCCAGTGGGTAGAAAGCCAGTGCCAAAGCCGAGTCTTCCTAAAGCAGCACCATTGCAATTCAGAGCTTCTCAGTCGCACACCGCCAGTACCGCGGCCATGTCAAGAAGCTCGAGTACCCTTGGTACGTCGGTATATTCTAGCAGATCTGGTGCATCTGTTGGTTATTCCACAGGCTCGAATGCTAGTGGAGTATCATCATACAGCACAACAGGTGGATCCACCTCTGGTTCATCGAGTGGTTATAATACTTCTTCAGCTTCAAACGCCGCTAGCACGCGACACCAAAGCACGGCAACCAGATCTTACTTGGGTGCATCTAATAATTATTATTCCTCCTCAGCTTCAAACACTTCTGGCACAACGTACCAAAGTGCAACAAGTGGAGCGTACTCTGGCACATCGAGTGGTTATTACACTTCATCACCTTCAAGCTCTTCTAGCACACCATACCAGAACACAACTAGCAGATCAAACCCCTATGGCCCATCGACGCAGTCTGGTGGCATGTATCGTAGCTCCTCAAAGGACAAAAACAAATGTTCGGTCATGTAACTGTAATACGAGTCTGTGTGTTTTGAAGTGATGGAGGTATGTGTGCCGTAATACAGTGGAACCCTGTTAATACGACCACCTTTGGTCCGTAACAATGTTCTGTTAAAGGTTAACACAATGATGCTAGTACTAAATCCCTTTTACAAGATGGCATTATAGATTAAATTTGATTGGTTCTCTCCCAAAATACTTCTGCACTGTCACACTGCATCGAGCACATTTAGATCAGATGCAATGGTAGATCAATACAACTTTTATTTGGCTTTCATTGATTTTGCTTTTTAGTTGATACTACTTATCTCGTCAGGAAATTCAAGTTCTTGTATATGGGGGATAAATTTATATCTACGATAAATACAGTTTAAGGATCCCCGAAGGCGTGGGCCTTGGTTGTTGAAATATGTGGTCGGGTCAACAGGCTTTTTCATATGATACTTACCAAGCCTTTGTTTAGACCAAAAGAGGGTCAGTTTTGAAGGGGTGGTAGTTTTCTATGTGTTAGATGCATGGTCACAAATTCATGTACGTCCACACCCCTGGACCGGTACCATCGCCCTTGAAATCCTACGTTAAAAAGATGAAAAGTTCCTTTGAAGGTTCAGAAGTACAAAAAACAAAAACAAAGATCTTACGAGAGGAATCCTACCAAAAACCGGAAATATGGAAAAGTAGTAGCTGGATCACAGAGGTGGCAGTTTATTTTTCTTCTCAACGAGAGAAGATGGAGTCTCGCGTTCTGTATTTGACATGTAACGAATGAAAAATTAAAAAATAAAACAAAACAAAAAAAAAACAATTGAGAAAAAGAACTGAAAAATAAGGAAACCTGTGGGTTATTATAAAGACAATTTATTTTTCCCAGTAATACCTAGAAGCTTGTAAATCCTCTGATTAGGTTTCTCAACCTGAAAAGTATGGAGGATTACAGAATGAAAAACAAAAACAAAAACAAAAACAAACAAACAAACAAACAAATGAGTTCAGTAACACTAAATAAGCCGCAAAACAAACAAAGAAATGAGCAAATACAAAACATTACAAACAAAAAATATTTTGACAAGATAGAAGGGCCACAGCCAGTATGAATCATGGTACAATATAAAAACGTTCTGCGGCTAAAAGTATATAAAAAACACAAGCTTTGGACTGTCTTAACTACAGTCTTGAACGGGCGAAATAGTGCTAAAAATTCGAAAATATAGTGTGATAAAATACATTAGACTAAAATACGATAGAAACAATGGAGTAAGATTATGGAACAAACTTAAGACTTTTTGTTAAAAAGAATACTATATTGTCCTGAGAGTGGACAATAACGCCTCCATCATTGACAAAGCAACAATCGAATCTGAAAGTTCCTGGATTCCTGGCATGTCAAGTCAACCTCCACTGCGGACAATAACTCTTGTCCACTCCCAGGACAAAACAGCATTCTTTTTAACAAAAAATCTTAAGTTTATTTCATAATTTTACTCTATTGTGTTTTATCACATTTTAGTCTATTGTATTTTATTGCGCTCTATTTTAGAATTTTTGGCGCCTTTATACCATTTTGGTGTCTAAATATGATGCGTTAGTTGTCAAGGTCGATCTGCTTGTTGTTAGACTTACCTCCATTTTCAATACATGGGGTTATATAAGGAGATGAGATAATAAGCTATATTAACGGGATAAACATAAGGGCACATATCTATAGCGGGCGTTCAGCAGCTAGGGAACAAAAACATATGTTACAATATAATATTTGCAAGGTTAATTAACTGAAGAAACAAGAAATGCAAATTAATTTTTGTGAAATTCTAAGGTTTTTGACTGGAGTTGAAAAATTTTCCGTCTTGAGGACGAGCTATATTAATTTAAGGGACCAATACCAAAAAAGATTAAAAGTAATGTCAGTCGACGTTTCGATGCATCAAGCATCATTCTCAAGATTGATTGAGGTCGTCAATTGGCATTGCTTTTAATCTTTCTTGTCAAATGTTTAAGAAACAACTCATTAACAATAACAAAGTTGGATAGATTGTTAAGTCAACGGAAAACGTTTAACATACGCAAGTAATTTGTGATGATATGCAATGCAAAGGTAATTATTAAATAAAAAATAATCTACCGTAAAACGTAAACGGCGTATTAACTCGTTTGTAACAAGGACTTGAGTCTATTTTTGTGTGAACTTGCCTCAGCTTCATTTGAAATTTCTGATAAAACATTCAAATTCAAAATAAAAACGAATATTCCAGTTTTCGATAGCCGTGTGCACTATTTCAGTTGTGCAATGTACCATGTAGACGTGAACTCATAGCGCAGTCGAAGCTTAAGGACGAAGGAAGGAAATCGAACGATAACGGGTTTTTTTATTTCCGGACAATTGAACTGATGGATATAATTATGATAGTCATTTTGTGTTAGAGAAAATTCCTTCTCTCGGTAAGTTCAGTAGTTCTCTACACTAAGAACTCAGGAAAGTATTCGTTCAATCCAGATGTTGTTAACTAGCAACAACTTATGTATATAACGTACATGATTCAACAAGTGCACAGTTCTACATGCATGGTTAGTGAAGTGTGTAGAGTGTGGTAGCTGGTTGAGGACCTTTGAGTATGAACTTAATTCAGTCTGATTCAGGGAAGAGCAAGATGGTTATTTTGGTTTTCGCGCGTGCCCTGCCTTGGTCTGCCTTAAACCAAACTGAATGACGCTTTCAGTAGAGGCCTGATGAAGTGCAATTGCCCAAAACACCTGAACGGTCTTGAGCGCAGTTTACCATATTCACCTGCGAAGTGATGCGAGACGAAACATTTTAAATTGCCCACCAACGAAGAACGACAGCTCTTGTAGAAAAAACTTCCCTGATCTTTAATGGTAACAATTTTCTTCGCGATGTGACCTTCTAGTTTCACTTAAATTTCTGTCCTGTTATAAACTATCTCATAAATTCTTTTACTTGGTATATATATATTGTTAACTTTTACATCGAGTTTCATTGGCCCTATTGTTTCAACCTCTAGTTGCATTCAACAAACATTGTTTTGACCAACAGTCGTTTCTCGACCGAATGATTTTGTCTTGACTTTTCAAAGGAAATCATTCAGGCCTGAAATTTATGAATAGCGCATTTACTCTCAAAATGGAATATTAAACGCGCTCGTTGAATGCATGACATATCATTCTTGACGAGACTGTCGACTGCACGTTCACTCGTAAAATACTAGAGTAGAAGTTCAATGTCAATTAACTGTCCGTGGAGACGAAATGGAAGAAATCCTAATTCCGACAGCGAGGAGGAAAAGTTTCCGAGTGCGTTTTTGGATGCAGAAAAGAGCTCGAATTCCTCCGATTCAGCTAACCATTGCATTTTGCCGCCTTATATTTCGCGAAACTTCACCGCGGAATTCTCTCCGATCAAGGATCAGAGGGATGAACTGGAAAAACCAGGAAACAAACACTGCGTGTCGATTATGGACGAAAATCTATTGAAAGATCACGAGAAGAGAAAAGTACCCGACCATGTTCGTAAGCGATGGAGAAAGGCAGCTATTTGGGTGACGGCGATTTGCATCTTAGTTTCACTTGTCATCACTATTGCTTCGTTTCAGTCCGCTGGCGCCTACGACAGTTCTTCCGCTCTCGCCTTGGCATTCGACGCTGCAAATGCCGTCTTGTGTTCGTCAGTTGTGCTGTGGAGGTTTAAAAGCACGAAGAACGGCGATCAGGGCCACAAAAAAGAGAGAATAGCGTGCGTAGTGTTCGCGGTTTCGTTTATTTTGAGCGGGATTTTGACAACTGCATTGTCAATCAAGAGAATCATTGAAAAGGACCATCCTACTAAAACGGTTTTTGTGGCAACCATCCTGGGCGTCGGATGTGTTTTGTACCTCATGTTGGCCGCTCTCCAGTGCTACATATCCAGGAAGCTTCGTAGTTCAGCAATGCTTGGCAGTGCCTTGGACTCGGGACTATCTGCAGCGCTTATGGTTGGCTTGCTTATCAGTGATTGTTGTTACATTCTTGCTCATACGGATTTGTGGTATCTGGACCATTCCATGGCGATTTTAATCTCACTAATATCCATTTTATGCGGTGCGCAAATTCTAGCAGAAGTCTTGTTGTACAAGGCTCTTCCAATAGATATGCTGCCTTAAAACTGCTACAATAATTTATTACATGTTTTTTCAAATTACTCAGTTTTGCAATGAATAATATAATAATTTATGAGATGTTTTTCAAATCACTTTTCAGGCAAATTGCAATGAATCATACTATAATTCATGACAGGTTTGTCGAATCACTTTTCAGGTATAATAAGAATCAAGATATCGAGGCAGAGTCAATGTTTTAGCGATCCCAACCTTTGACGCTGTCGCAAGTGAATATGGCGGGAATCTGTTTGGTCCACCCAAGCTCAAGTGATAAATAGATTCCCGCCACATTCACTTGAGAAAGTCGCTGTGCTTGTGATCGCTAGATCATTGACTCTACTTCGGTATCTTGTTCCTTATTATGTGCACTACAGAGTCGGGAAACAATATCTTTACTCGATTTTTTCAGGCAAATTGCAATGAATAATACAATAATTTATGAGATGTTTTTCAAACCATTTTTCAGGTAACTTACAAAGAAATATTACAATTATTTATGAGATGTTTTTCAAATCAATTTTCAGGCATATTGTAATGAATAATGCAATAATTTATGAAATGTTTTTATAAACACTTTTCAGGCAAATTGCACTTTTATTAAATTAATTAAATAGCACTAATATTTATTACATGTTTTTCAATCGCTTTTCAGAGAAATTGTCACTAAATGGTCAGAGATTTTCATCTTAGCACCAGTACGCTTGTAGGGACTGGACTTGTTTAATTTACTGCCAGTTGAGCACCACGTTAATAAAAGTCTCTCGCAAAATTGCGCCCCAGAAATGAACGTGTCAGTGGTGACTCGTGTAGAGGGTTAAACAAGGGTTGTCTACCGTTGTCCGTCCGCTGGGGCAACGTTTCACCGGCTCCCTTTCCATAGATTTCGGAGCATCACCTCCAATCTGTCCCTGTCCCATATTAATCAACTGAAGAGTTTCTCGAGATTTTCGACGTTTTGTGAAGTCACGTGACCAGAACTAAAAAAAGGCCTTATTCGTATTCTCGGTATTAGACTGGAACTAGCTTGCAACTGAGGCTAATGCGTGGAGTCTTTTCAAATGCAAATGACTTTTCTCTCTTTTTAATAATATTCCCCGCATGAGCCTCCATTACAAGCTAGTTTCAGTCCGATACCGAGAATACGAATATGACCATCATTAAGTTAATGACATGCATGTCCAAAACAATTCGGCAACCTGCGGTCACTAGTACTGAAAATGGTTCATTTTGTTTCTAGATCTCAAGTAGGACGTCAGTGTAAGACCATGCGCGACACGAATAAGAGCTAAAGTACTTAGAAGTTCTTACAGGCCGGTCAACAGTTCCCTATAAATTACGGAAAATGCCTTTGAGTTTGGGGTCTTACTGGTTTACTTATCACGTTTATCTTTGTCATTGCCTTTTGCCACGTGTCCTCTTTTCAGGCAGCTCAGTTCACGCACTGTTGGTTTGGTTGTAGATTTCACAAAGGTGAACACTTGATGATGATTTTGCATGTTTTAAACTCTGCCGTAATAAAAAAAAGAATGAATTGTATGACAGGCGTAACTGCGAAAAAAGTGAAGTACTCCACAAATATCCATCATCACGTGATTACTTTTTCCGCGACGGGGACCAACGGCCTGTGAAACGGTCTTCAAAAAGACCAGCCATTTGAATAGAAGTCCTTTGGGATCATTAGTATTAACTGTTTTTGTCTTTCGGCTAACATCCGGCCCACGTACCACAGCACTGCAAAACACAACTGGCTCGATCAAGAGTGATCGAATTAAAATTCTTTTTGTGTCAGTTGGTAATTTGATTCGGAGCGAACTCCATGTGTAACCTTGCCTAGTTCCAACGCCTCAATATTTCGCCACGGTCAATCGTTTCGGGTCACGTGGTCCGGGGCGGTTTGTTTGAGATATGTCAGCGAAATCAGTTGACCGTGAAGGCCTGGGAGAAAGCCGTACAGGAATTAGACATGTAACGTTTTGTTGAATGTCGTTTAATTCAATTCTTCTGTTCAATTTTAATGTCACAGGTTGGCAATGACCTTTAAAACGTAAGTAAGATTACACCAGCACGTGCCAGTCCTGGAAGCAAGTTCGGTCTTCAGGCAAATCTTCGTAAAAATCTACCGAACAGGTCCCGTTACTAAAATTAACCCATCAAGAAATTGAACCGAGGAGGCCTCGCGAACACAGTGAACAGAGGTTGCCATATCACTTCAACACGTCACAAGGATACCTCGCGTTACAACGAAAATCGTGGGCTCGGTCAAGTCTCTGTGATGGGACTTAAATCGGAAAACCGACTTGCCTTCCTTTACTGGTTGAACTTTATACCTGTTTTCAATATAGTTGTTCAGTCTTTCAGAAGTCTTGATAATGACGGCAGTCGATTTCAGTACTGAGTGTAGACCCGCGATCTCAAAACGTGATTCGCCTCATGAATCACATATTATGATTCGATAAATCGGTTGGTTTGCGTCGACGTACAGTAGTTAAACACAGAGGCAAGATGTAGTAAGATCAGGGTAATTAGACGGCAGGTAAATTTAATTTGCCAGAGTCATGTGATTATGATCAAACGGACTAACCATGTCAATATATGAACATGATTTGCCTGGCAAAAACATAGTCATTCGACTCTGGTTGATATACGGACATTTACTTGAACGTGGAAGCAATGACAATTTTAGTGAGATCATGCGTAAATGATAACCAGAAAGCCAGTGAACTTGCCAGGGTCCGTCGGGTCATTATTGTCGAATCATGTCGGGAAAACCCGCGGGTCTTAACACTGGGCTGAAATCGGCTGAACCACTCACATAATTTCTACCAATGATATCAGCCCAAAATACTTAACATACATGTGTTATAAGAAAAAGATTTGTATATCAGACGAACCCATTACGCTGCTAAGCACATAACAGTTAACAGTTTAGTACAATTAAGCCTAGAGCAGTTTTCAATTGAGTGTCATAACACCAAAACCAAAGTTATCACTCTAGCCAATCACAAAGGACAGAGACAATGCAGTCAATACAGTGAACCAATCAAAACTCGAATTACATGTAGCTTACGCAAAGCGCGGGAAAACGTGTGCAAATGAATAACAACTGGTGTTAGTTTTACTACTGATTCGATGAAAAAGCGGCGCGAGATTTTTAAGCCAATCGTGTCGCGTAATAATTCAAAACCGATTACTTTTCGACACTGAAATGAAAACCGCTCTACGATTTACGACCAATGACTTTTTATGACAGCCGCTTGTCGCGCGAGTGTTCCGCGTCTCTCGTGGAACCCTCTCTTTAACAATTAAAGAAATGTAGCGGCAACCTGCTGAGTTTTCAAAAAAGTTATACTACATGCTAGTACAAAGTAGCAAGATATTTTAAAGGCAGCAGGGACACGCCCTTGTTGATTGTGCTTGTAAAAGCTGCATTTATGATCATGTATATGATCAGCAACGCTCGAGAGATGTTTCCTTATTTTGCTGAAATGCTTCTCTTGGCTGTTAGGTCATTACACTTACCACCTTCCTAGTCGGTTGCGAGGAATCAACGTTCTCTCTCGTCAAATATCCTAATCCAGAGAAAAAATTAATAAGACAAAACTGGCAGTACGAGACACCTACGAGTTCTGTTTGGTACAGCAGCAAGAAATATACACCGGCACAATCAACAGGAGAGCAATTCCACTGTTACGTTAAAAGAAGACCGGACAGAGCCCGTCTTCAAGCAAACTGAATTTTAAAAACGTTTCCTTAATCACTCTACAACAAGCTGAAGGATAAAGGACCTCCTAAAACGCATCAATAAATTACCTTTAATGAAAACCATTATAGTATCCTATGAGCAAGTAATACTACCTCAGTTTTATTTCTTCACTTAGTTTCTGTTTTTTTTTTGTTTTTTGTTTTTCCCCTGACACTGATCCCAACGAATTGAAAGCGATATGAATTTAGAAATTTTTACCCGGCGCGGCGGTCATTTTAGGTGAGCCACTGGTACAAAAACATTACAACCCATTCGTTGGTCAAAAAGTGTCCGAAACATAAAAAGGTTAATTTATTTTTTTGCACCAATTATTCAGGTATTACCGATAAATTAGACCCAAACAATTGCATCAAAGGAGCTCTGCTGTATTTCTCGTCTTCATGACGTTAAAAGCCTCCGGCGATAATCGGGAGAACATCAGAGAAAACTGCTTGCCGCATTTTCACGGATCTTCTTAACGTTTGAAAAGTTAAAATAGTCATATCTCGATCACACAAGACGAACAAGTACATGTAGTCATATCTCCTCAGTAATCAGATAATGCTCTTATAGGCCTCTACGATCTCTCTAACTTAGTTCCAAGAAAACGAGATTCCCAATGTATTTCAGAAATAAGTCGCTTGGCCTCAACAACTTCGTATGTAAACACTGGGTTTTGTTCAATCTTGATAACAGCGTACACTTTTCCGAATGGTTCAACGAGTTGTACAGTGAGAGATTCAACTGTACAGTTGCAAAGCGCCCGAATAGTTTCCGAGTTGTATAGTCGAAAGAACAAGTGTTCACTCGCAAGACTCCACGACAGCTGGGGAAAACATGTCATGTAGTCGAGCGAACAAGTGTGACTTCAAGTCATAAAACTTAAGCGCCACACGAGTTTCCGAGCCGTACAGCCCAGAGAAGACATTTGCAATTTTAAAGTCCCCAAGGAGCTCCAGAGTCATAGCGACCTTGCGATAATAAAGCGATTGACGAGTTTTCCCGAGTCGTACAGTCTCGAATAACTGTGCAGATATTAATCCCGACGAGCGTCCTAGTCTTACAGTGGGTAGAACAATCCCCAACGAGTTTCCGAGTCGTACAGTAATCGATAAATAAACTTCCGACAAGTGTCCGAGTCGTACAGTAATTGGTAAAACAACTCCCCGCGAGTTTCCAAGTCGTACAGTAATCGGTAACACTACTCCCCAACGTGTTTCCGAGTTGTGTATGAGTGGAGGAACACTTATTTGCAATCATAAGACCCCGACGAGTTTTCCCGAGTAGTACGGTCTGGCGAGTAAGTAGAGAATCATAAAGCGCCCCACGAATTTCCGAGTAGTAAAGTCGGGAAATCATAAAGCGCCGACGAATTACGGAGTCGTACAGTTCGGAGCTAAGTGTGCACCACTAAGCGCCTGACGAGTTTCCCGAGTCGCACAGACGGAAGATCAGAAAGCGCTGAAAAATTTCCGTCGAACAGTACGGATTACAAGTGCGCAAATTTCACAAAGCGCCCGACGGGTTTCCGAGTCGTATAGTCGAGAGAATGAGTATGCAATCATAGGACCGACTAGTTTCCGAGTCGGGCAGTCGGGGGAACACTTAAGTGCAATCATAACGTCCCGACGAGTTTCCGAGTTGTATTGTCGGAAAAAATGACTGTGCAATGAAGCAGTTGACTTCTCCAGGGCACACAATTGTTTCAATTTCCATTCTTATGAAAACTAAACAAATGATTTAAGTTAAACCATGAAGTAAATAATTGTTTCATTATGTTTTATAAACCACGCAAGTAAATACCCAGTCAGTACCGATGAGGAGTAACTGACATCTACTCGATATTTGTCAATCTTTCTTTGTATCCCATGAAATAACTGGACCAGCCGAGTAGGCTATTTGGCTCCCATTTCCGCCTTGGCAGCAGAAGAAAGGAAACTGAATCATTTTGTCTTGGTATTCATAAGCAAGGAAAAAAACGCTCATTTACTTGTGTGGTGTAAACTGAACGTTAGGTCTATTGGTCAAGTCAAAAAAACGGGCGACCTGTCCAGAATGTGCTTGTTCTTGTTGTTCAGGGTTCGTACTCTTTGAAGCTTTTAAAATTCCATGACTTTCCATGACCTTTCCGAGTTTTCCATGACCAATGTTAAGCATTTGTTCTCACAGCAGTATCAAAACAATCATTTATTTAACGCATTTTCCAGCATTATAATGCATAAAATGTGTGATTTTGTCTATTTCTACTGAAATTAAAGCCTGTTTCTGAATAGTCTGTTAGTTTGTCAATTTTAAAATATATTTTTGCCAAGCATATTGCTTTTCCATGACTTTCCATGACCCTAACTTAAATTCCATGACTTTCCAGGTTTGGAAATTCAAATAACAAATTCCATGACTTTCCAGGTTTTCCATGACCTGTACAAACCCTGTAATGTTGGTGAGTCACTGCGAATACAACGAGATGGATAATAGGGTAACGAGACACTCTGAAGAAAAGAAAAGGAAAAGAACGTTCCAGTTGTTGTTGTTGTTTTGTAATTCATTTCACCTAGCCCATTTTCATCGTTGACCAAATAAACGCACTCTGCTGAAAGAAACCTTAAGAAACTTTAAAGCCCTAAGATTTATAAATATAACTTATACGTCTTGAGTGCAACAAAAGGCGAGCTTTAGCGTAATTACCGTAACTCATCTGATCTCATCTAACATACCACTTTCGATTTGGTTTTGTATTTAATCAAAAAGGTAGGATAATATTGATCTGCGTCGAACAGCACAAAAATGGTGGGCTTCTCAACATTATCCACGCATGAATCATACAGCTCCTTCTTGGGTGCGGATTCATCCTTGACAGGAGGCCGTTTCATAGATGACTCACCTCTGACAAACGATCCCACCAGCACCTCAGCCAGAAACACGTAACGGAAACACTCAGAATCCTGCTTGCAGTAAAGATTGCTCAAAGCTGCCTCCTCCGTGAAGTAAGCGCCTTGTCCAAACTGAGCCGCACGATCTTCGTCAAGAGCACGCCAGTCGATGTTCTCCGCGCAGATATTGTCGACATTATTGAAGTCGGTTCCGTAGAATAATAACTTTTCATTTACCGGGTTGCCTTTGATACGCGCCTTCTTCTCCATTTGTTCTTTCTTTCTGCAGAGCATAAACGCAATGTTTTTACTGTACAAGTGAATATGAGAAAGATCGTATATTTGAACTGCTGCTTAAGTTGTGCATATAACCGCGATAATCAATCATGTCTTCAAAGTTTTTACTGTCTTGTCAACACCCAGGCTTATTTCAAATCGAAAGGGGAAATTTAGGGGTGTTATCCATTCTATCTCTGAGGTACTTATTTTTGTTATAGACCATCAGTGTGAAGTCAAGATGGCTGGATATTGGCCAGGTCGAGTTTTTGTATGCTTATCGACTATGTTGCAGTTGAGGACTATGATAAGGCAAAAAATAATAAGGGCCAATGCCCAATCATCTTGAGGAGGGCGTGGTCGGTGAGGCATTCATTATATGACATCACGTGACATAGAGGGTAGAGAGCCCCAATATATTAGCGTAGCAGTTAGTCCATAAATTCCGGTCGTGGAGCTAGCCAAACAATACAGTCAGGTATTGCTTACTTCGGGACGCACAGTTCTTACAACACGAAGGAATCATCGAAGAAGAAAAAAATCCCTTGTGTAAAAAATGCAAAACCTTACCTTGCATACTTTTCCCACATAAAAGGGTTTTGAACCCGCTCAATGGAGGTAATAACTGCCTTGTTTTCTGACATTGACTGGCGAAATAGGCTCTCGGCCAGTTTGAATTGATCTGAGCTTGTGGGAAGAGGAACGCGTATGAACTCCTCAGTTTCAGGGACACTCGTCCACTGATAGGGAACGCGGCCTGGCGCCGAAGCTACGAGAGATCGTGGCGATTCAGGTTCCAAAGGAATTGGCAATTCAAGGGGCCTGAAAATAAACCAATTCAGTTCCTTCACAGTTACAGATACGCTATTTCGGAGTTGCCTAATTTACCTCTGTGTCAAAACGAGTCTTCCTGCACAGCCATTCTAATGAAAATGTGTTCTGCCTACAGGTTCGTTTTGATGCAAATCAAACCCATTTTGATATGAAATGTTTTGCACTAGGACTCGTTTTAAAACGAGGCAAAAGATCACTCGGAAATGGCCAGTTATGGAGCGAACTCCAGGAACTCAAATATTAAAACTGTGTTTATCAAGATTTAGATTTGACTGGTTAAAAATAAAGAAAGAGTTACCCGGTAACTGACCAATCTGAAGGAACGGTTCATTTCCAACAGATGGGTGAAAGCAAGTTTCATCATCGCAAAAAGGCTAACGCGGCTTTCTCCGCGCTTTTCACGGGATGCTCTTTCAAGTTCTGATCGCTAGCTGTCTCTACAGTAAATACACTCGAACCATAAGTGCTTGAATTTTTTGTCCATATCTTTTTTTTTTGGAGGGGGGGGGGGGGGGGGGAGGGAGACTGCAGAACGAGGATTCTTCAAGTAATGTAAAGGATTAAAAACACTGTAAATATATAGTACTTAACAGTGCATGAAGAGTTCTCCTTCTATAAGCACCCAAAATTATGTACAAAAAATTATCATACTGTAAGCCTGCTGTGTGTTCGGCACAATCTTTCCTTCCCATAGTGGAGGATCTTGATTGCGTGATGAGTCAGATGAATGTCTACGTAAGACTAAATTTTATTAGTTTGAATGCAATCCATAGAATTGAACTTAAGTAACGAAGGAGTGCTTTCCTTACCTCTGTAGTCTCTGTATCTCTGATAATGATCGAAACACAGGCCTTCTCCTTACTCTTTTTATGGTCACTGGTGGCTTAATGCTCTGCTGGTACATGGGTACCTTGCAAAAAAACAGCTTAAAATCTTCATCCCTTTCTTTAAATTGACAGGATGGGGCTCCTCTGGAAAACTTCAATTCGATTTTGTGCTGAAAGATCAACAAAAAATAAATCTTTCAAACAATGAAAATGTAAGAGGAGTTTAACCTTTATGTCCTTTGAGCTTTGAATATGCGAGCAGTAAGCAGTCTAACTTCAAATTTGAGCACAGCTACTGTGGAATCAGTACTTCTCGTGCTTTAAGGAGGCACTCGTGGTAAATCTAATATCTTCTGCTAATTTCTAAGCCAAGAGACTAATTATAGTTGATCACTGAAACCTACCATTAGTTCAGAGCCATACTCTCTCCAAATGTTGCTCTTCTCATCCAACCAGCACCAAACCCACTGGGTCGACAGAGCATGATCTGTAGGTAAGACTGCTGGTTTAGTGGACAGACGTCTCAACTGCACATGTCCAAACCCTGTCTCAGCTTTCATGTCATCAAAGTTAACTTTTATCTGTCCTTCTCCAGGATCAATACTGGGGAATAAACAGTTTTCAACAGGATCATGTTTTCTCTTGGTATAATTAAAGCTCAACTATAAACCAGTTGCTTGTAATGACTTGGTTTCTTGAAATGTTGTTTGATGAGACATTCTAGTGGCAAGATAGAGAAGGGGCATAGGAATCTGAAAAGAAAGGGGAGAGTAAATGGAAAAAGGAGGTAAAATGTATGGAAAGTGGGAACAATCTGCTTCTGTGCCCTGCCCCTGTTCCCCTTCCAAATACAAGAAACATTAGAAGAGAAGTACAGAAATTTGCAATTGACTTCTACAATTGCTTGTGGTTTATTAAAGAGAGATGACATTGAGAACTCACTCCCACATTTACATCACAACAGTATGGATATATATACGAAACATGTATCTAGATTGTACTTACAGCACTGAAGGAGGAGTTGGAATCATGATATGTTCCATCTCTGCATCTAACACATTGACATCACAGAACTGCTGCTCAATAGCCTCATTTTCACTTTGTGTAAACCCCTTCCAAGTGTCTCCTTGGTGATCACTGCTGGGGTCGTTATACTGCCACATGTATGGTGTGTTGTAGTGATACTGGTCACACAATTGCTCCTTACTACAATGACCCAGTATGAAATCCAGACAGATGTACCGTGGAACATCTCTCCTTTGTGTGGCTGTTTCTATGATGATATGCAATTTGAGAAACACTTATCAATGGTTATACACATAGTCACCTGACAGCTAACTTTATCAAAATCTATATTCTCCATACTGACAACCTTAATAATATCAAATAATAGTGGGAATCCTTCAACTATATTCTCCAGATGATGTTTGAATTCATGACTTTATTCTAATTGTCTATATCTCTTAACAATTTATTCATTTATTTTAAGGACAAACTAGCAATAATCTCTCTCAACAAAGAGTTAGTAATCAAGTAAGTACAGGTCTGAATCCACAAATATTAATTTATTAATATGCATACAACCATCTATACAAGACGATCTTGTGAAAGTCCCCATAATTCCTCTAAGTATGCTCACTGTATGCAGGACTCAAATATCTAATAGCCCCCTTTTCCCTACCAAGGTTTTGGTTAAAGGTGTATCATACTAACCAGTTTTAGGTTGCTCCCTCATTTTCTCAGATGGTTGCCGCTGACGTATCAGCAGGGCATTGAGCACTGCACGGGGTGGAACCTTGGTCAAATTATATCTTCCTAGGACCAGCTTACTGTGTGGTGTCTCAAGACTGTTTTGATGGCTAAATGGACAATCATCTCCTTTTTTGCAATTTCCCATTACAAAATACTTGCAGATGTGAATGCCAATGCATCTCAACCCTCTCTTACAGCCTTTGGATGGCCTGTTGTAATCAAGGCACACTTCTGGGACTGATGCAGAGACCAGAACACGTAGCTGCTCCTCTGAGAAGCTCTTAAACCTCAGCTGTTTAGTAATACGGGTATTGTGGGCACTCTTCAAACTATGGCTGTGACTAAATCGACATTTCTTCCCTAATGGACAAATTCCATTGGCCAGATAATGCTTACAGACGTGGTAACGGAAGCATTTTGGATCTTTGCAACCTTGTTTGGCCATCAAGTATCGGAAACAAATGCGTGCTTTGGTGCTGTGTGTTCTAATGGCTTCAATTTCTCCAGTGCTATTCTCAATGGTTATGAACCTGTTGTCGTTCTCCCTAAACCATGCAGCGATATCAATCACTTCAGATGGAAACAAGTCTGGATGCTGTGATATTAAAGCATAAGGAACTTGACCATTGTGTTCGTTACAGATGTACTGGAAAATTGACTGTACATGTATGGATGATTTGTCTGAATTGCTTTCTGGGCTTATCTGGTCAGCTGGGTTGGAAAACGTACTGCTCTGAGACAGTGATCCGGCAACATTTGATGAAAATGAGCTGTTAAAGAAAAACTCATCAACTTGGGAAAGTAATGGTGGCTCGGTCCATAGATCATCTATTGAAGCATCTACACCTTCCCAATCATCAAGTGCCTCATCATCAGAAAGATCAATCAAATTTACTTCAGCAGCTACATTCATTTCTGAAACTGGCTCATTTTGAAATGCTATCAATCCTTTGTTGGACTGTGCTCTCTGTTTCTTGCCTGGTTTCATGGATGTTGTGGCATCAATCTCATTCTCCATAAAGTCCTTTTGCCATGAAATTGGACTGGGTTTGTCTTGTACATCTTCATTATCTGAAACTGAGTCTGAACTTTTTTCTTCCATGTCATCTGCATTTGTATGCTGTGATTCTCCAGCAGCTTCATTCTTTTGATTGGTCTTCTTCTTTCTGGACCGTGGTCTTCGTCTCTTCTTCTTTTCGGTGCTATTACTTGACCCTTGTGACTGTGGACCCAGAACATTCTCATGTTGCTGGAATGTTGGCAAGGACATCAGGGGCACTGGTGAACCCATCATGTTCAGACTGACTTGTGATGAGGCTGAGGTGGCTTTGTCTTCAAAGATTCTCTGCTGCTTACCTTGAGGGATCAAGATGTTACACTGCATGATGTTGAACTTGGTTTTCTCTGGTGCCAAATCATACTGCCTAAGAATTCCTGTGTTATGGTCATCTGTTAGGTCATGTGACAAACCACAACTGCATGGATGTCCTTGGACGGCAACAGAACAGATATGCAGATATGGACAACAGCTGGACTGGCAGTTATTTTTCAGGTACATTTGGCAAACCTGAGGCAGACTGTTGGCAACAACACTCCTCAGAGTTCCATTTGGGAGCTTTTCTATTTCCAGCTTCTTTACCTTCTTTACATTGCCATCATCATGAAGGTCATGCGAGAGACCACAATTACCCTGACAATTGCCCTCAAGGTAGCTCTTGCAAACATGCCAAAATGGGCAAGAATTATTAGACTTACAACTGCCTTTAGAGTAATTCAAACAAATCTTCTTCCTGGAATTCACTCGTGCACCAATAATTTCACCATCCTGGCTCTCTAACAAAATGATCCTTGACACCCTTTGACCCTGTTCTGGCTGTGCCTCTACTTGAAGCCATATCTTTGCATCAAGTTCTTGCCCAGGTTTAGCAAACTTCCTTGCCAATGGTGAGGGATGTTGCAACAGATCTGACAAGGAAGCAACCCCTCCTTTGCCACATATGAAATTGAAAACTCTGTCAGGCAAGGGATCGGCGTTTGGAATTGCTGTATCATGGTGAGACATAAGCGAAGTCATTGCCCTTACTCCTGTTTTGCCAATGTCTTGAAGTAAGCCAGTCTGCCTCCCTGGTTCACCCTTAGGCACCTTAGAATGCAAATTCATCTTGCTAGCTTCAAAGGGTTTCTGGTTTTTAGCCAGGACCAAACTGTTACATCTCACAACATCTACTTCGGATGTTCGGGGAGGCCTAAATCCATATTGTCCAAGAATGCACCTGTTATGGGGATCGGCGAAACTGTGTGATAAGGCACATTCACAGGGAGTTGCTCGGATTACATTAGGACAAATATGAAGATAGGGACAATTGTCAGGGATGCATTCATTTTTCAAATACATTAGACAAACTTGCATGAAGCTTCCAGCGACAATACCTTTCAAAGATCCGCTCGGTTTGCTCCCAAAACCGAGTTCCACTGTCCTCTCTTTGTTGTCTTCGTCGTGGAAGTCATGTGAACGCCGACAATCAGTGCCTTTGCAGGTCCCTTCGATGAACTCCTTACAAAGATGCCAGAATTTACATCTCTTCCCCGACCTACACGATTCTGTGGTCGTATATTTTAGACACAGCTGTTTCTTCAAATCGATTCGAATGCCAATGACCTTGCCGTGTTGGTTTTTGATTAAAACCAACCCGTTCTCGGGGTCCGACTTTTTCTGAATTTCAAACCATAAAATCACCTCATATGCTGTAGTTTTCTTTGCCAAAGGAGAAGGATGCCTCAGCAAATGTGATAGCTCGGCAACTCCACCACTTCCACAAATATAATTGAAAACTTTCACAGCCGAAACGTCGCTGCATTCAGCCATTGCTATTGTATGGTGAAACTGAAAAATGCATGGGCATGTGTTCTTTTTTCCAAGAATTCGACAAAAAGTATTCATGTAGGGTATAGAAGGGCAACGGTTTTGCGTTTTTGTAACAGGCAAGCGTTGCCCCAAAAAGAAGAACAGAGAGAGAGAGACAAAAATAAAAGGAGAAGACATGTACAACAATTCTTGAATGGAAAACAGTTCTTCAGTAATTACCTGGCCATTCCTGGTCTGGTCAAGCGTGCAGTACTGGACCCACCCAGTGCTCCCCGGGGGTTTCCTATTTATTACCACAATGGCCGCTGGTCATTGATGTCGACTTGGTAGCCACGCACGGTTAAAGATCATGGCGGCCATGTTTCTCCTCGTTTCTTGAACAGTTGTCTTATCTTTGTTTTCAAAATGCCGAAAGTTGTTTCACGTAGTATTGTGTGTTCTGATACGAAGGATAAGGAAGAGTATAATCAAGGGGCAACATCTTTAACTGTTTATCACTGTTTGTGTGGACAGATGGCTTTGATCTTGGGTAAGTACAGTCGGACACATGAAAGGAAGGATTTTGCCTTAGAACTGAAATGACAGACTAGAAGTAACAATTCATAGCTACTGGAAAGACATGGCTAGTCGTCCTCAACTTCATATCAAGTGGGAATTCCATCCATTTATACTGCATGCATTGCTAAAGTTTATGCCCCTCACATTGGCAGCAACAATTAACTATACGCTGTGGCTACATGTCCGGCAGTCGGACAGGTTTCTTAAAATACTCCGTGTCCGGCAGTGAGACTTAAACAACGTAAAATGAACGTTATGGTGGGCAATCCTAAGAGGAATTGAACCTGGGTCGATGGCCTGGCAAGCGATACTATATCGAGTTACCCTTAGCATTATTGAAAGCTAACTGTAAACAGGCTAACCGTTTAGCTATTTAGGCTAACCGGAGTGCTTTTTAGGTTAACCAGAGTGCTTTTTAGGCTAACCAGAGTGCTATTAAAATGTTTTGACTGCCGGTCATTTTATAATAGTCTACGTTATAAATCCCGATATACCGGATGCCGGGCTCACCAAAATTAGTATTCAGCCATATAAACAAGGATTTGACATTATTAACCCATTGACGCCTGAATGAAATTGCCCGCGACCCACCCCTAATTCCCTGGCATTTTTTGGAATATTTCTGAGCGAGCGAAAGCACAAAAATAAACCATATGTGCAGTAACCACAGACACAGGATCAGGTTTCAAGACGTCGTTTATTTAAAGTTGAATAAATTAAGGGTCAAAATATTAAAAAATATTAGCAAACAGAACTCAACCTAATGTGTAAAACTGATGAGAAAACAAGAAATTATATTATTTCTTTACCGCGCGACAAAATGTCCCACAGAAGCTGAGAAAATTAACTTTGCGAAAATGAGTCAATTATTGACTTTGGAGGACAAAAACGAAACCAAATACAACAGAATTGAATTTCTTGTACTATAACGGCTAACATTTGAGAAAACAACGAAAAATAAAAGCGAAGAACTCATGTAAAAATCAATCTGAAAACAAGAAATTGAGTAATTTCTTCGCCGCGCGACGAAAATATTACGGCCCTGTGAAAGAAAGATGAAAGTCGTAAATCAAAAAGACGACAAAAACAAGCAAATTATTTTGAGATCAGTTGTATTTCAACTGTGTTAAATCAGTGGCCATTTAGTTCTTTTCTCAGCGGTTCTGTAGTAGCTGAATAAGACTCCAAAAAATATTTGAACGAAGCGAATAAACTAAATAAACAAAGCGCCTAGAGGTTGCCGTAAATTAAATATGCAGAAATCCAGCGTGCAAGTTACTATTCACTTTTAAAACCTAAAATTCCCAAATACAGGGAACCAAATGAAAGAGATGCGAAAGGAAGTTCAATAACAATAAATTTTCATTCAAGCTGAGACGAAGAAACCTATTTAAAAGCAAAAAATTGACGTGCTTCACTGCATGACCGCATGTGCAAATTATTCTTCACGCTAACGCGAAAGCTTGAGTTTTTGCCGACTGCTTTTGCAGTCATTTTAATGCCTGTGGCTTTACCAATCGTTCCAAAAGTTGAATTCAACTTCGAAGTAATAATGTACATTACCATTTTTGTTTCTGAAATCCGAAAAGCCGCTTTAAACCTGCGATCTGTCGTCGAAACTTACTTGAAAGCGCTCCGATCTTCATGTTTTCTCGGCAGTTGTAGGAAGAAAAACTTCTTCACCAGAAAGGTTTGAGGACTCTGTATTTCTTGATCCTCCATTCTGAGGCCATCTGAACATTGATTTGTATTCTTCCTTTCTATTTTAAAGCCCAAAGCAGTAATTTATCCGTGTTAGGAATGAAAACAAGACCTTGGAAGTTTTTTAGATTTGGCCCGCAACGCGCCATGTTACCTGCACTTTTCGAGCACACGATTTTAAGAAGAAAAACCGTCTTTCTAGGATCCCTAAAGTCCTCTGAAAATATGCTCAGAAAGTCCATTCAGATTGGTTTATCTGTCCTCAAGAACAATAGAACAATAGGGGAACCAAAGAATCTTCAGGGAGGGTAGGAAAGGTAATTGTCCCCATGTGCTTTTTTTGTGGGCAGTTACGGGCGGCACAGGGAAATGGAGGAGTTTTTTGCATGGGCAGTTACGGGCGGCACAGGCGTCAATGGGTTAACTGAAATTTTTAAAAATAATTTTGACTGCCAGACACGGAGTATTTTGAAAATCCTGTCCGGGTGCCGGACATAGAGACACCGCGTTAACTATAGGCTTAACTTTTATGCCTGTTACATCGAATAGCCCAAGTTGGATCCTGGGTCCTTGCACTTAGAAGGGAAGAAGATTGCCAAGAACGGAAAGCAACAACAACAACAAAACAACAGAGATTTCCATTTTTCACAAAAGATCTCCATCCTTGACCTTTGACGTGGCATATATCAGTATATTTTTGATAACCAAAATTGACAGAGAAATAATTATAAAGCAACCAAAAGGTTTCGTTGAATAGCTCCTTGTGACTGATGTAATATGGCAGTTTTGTTTGTGTGGCCAAATCTGATACCTGATAAATTCATCGGTAGCACAAATGATTGTTTTTGTTTCTAAGCTGCTTCTTTCCTACAATCACTGTAGCAAAACAATTTTTATTGGATATTACAGTTGAACATTGTGTGGAATTTGCACAATACATGTATAAGTTTTTTTATTGTTATTGATAATGGTAACAGGACTGAGTGGAGTCCAATTCGGTCTATAAGCATACAAGTGATGAACAAAATTGGACAGGTGCAAAGCAAGAGTCTGATTTGTTAATCACAAGTATGATTAGAGATAGAACTGGACGACATGATGTCCTGGTACCAATTAATCATAACCATTGCAATTTCCCGCAAAAGTAAAGGCAGAATGGCTGTTAAGTTTCTTTGAAAACAGTCACCGGAGACTAAACCTCCACAATTTTATTAAATCAGTCTCTTGAATTGGCTGCTATAGAAATTGTAATCGATGTTGTGATTGGTGGATTTAGTTGACAGGACTTAAAATGACTGGCTCATGTACATGTAACTGTCTGATTACAGGTGTCTGATTACAGGCAACTGTCCAATTATACTGTCTGATTACAACTTTGCAGATTAATCAGAGCAAAATATAGGAAATTGTAATTGTTATGATGATGATGATTATTATTATGAGCTTTGCATTGAAATACATGATTGTTTAGATTGTGGTGGTTGACTCTACATGTAAAACAACATGCTAGCAATAATTAGTGTTTTAGCTAAGGATGCCTGTGAAAGTCTGTAGTTGCTGTACCTTAAATATTAAACTTTGTGTATTACAGAATAATTATTGTAACTACTTGTGGCATTTTGTGGCCTTCTGTCCATCATTTCTTCCACAACAGAAAGCTTTTTTGTTTTTTACATTTTTGTTGTTGTTTGTTTAGAACTTACCATATCATACAAGGTTACTGGCTGTACATCAACATGTGCGAATGACAACTGTTCCTTTTCTTTTTTACTATATCTGCAAGTAAATGTGTGCGTTAATTAACAATTATTCCCTGAGCGCGCGTTGGATATGAGTTGGCTATAACCAATCTCATATCCAACAAGCGTGAATGGAATAATTGTTTTATTAAATTCGGTGCGTTTGTATTCTTGGAAATATAGCTTAATTTTATTGGGTTTTAATTTTACAAAACGACCGGAAGTCGATGTGACAAAAACAACAACAAGTGGGAAATCACATGACATGCGCGCCGTTTGTAAAATTAGTTGAATGAAAAATTTGAGAGCGAAGCAAACAAATTTGCTGAATGAAATTGCAATCAAGTAGAATTCAAGAAACGTCTATCAAATGAAGGAGATATAACCTTGGCCAGAAAGTTTGAAAAGCGTTCGAGTTCGAGTCATGGAGAAGAGCCAAATAATTGTGCACTTGCACATTACCATCGTAATAATGCTGCGGAAAACTTTGATCGCCATGTGACACAGACGTTGTGCCAAAATTATTCTCGACAAGATCTCTCTCAGGATTCCCTTGCTTTGAAAGCCTTGGCATTTTGAGCTGTATGTGTGGAGCTCATTGTTGGTCAGTTTTAGAGTCAAGGACAGAAACTATCTTAGTGTCAGATTCATCTTCAGAATCTCCGAGGCCACCCTGGTGGTTTTCCGTGGCTGGTAAAGAACCGGGCTTACTTCGGTTCAGCTCAAAACACTCAACTCCTTGAGGTGTTTTTCGCAAGGACAGAATTGTTGGCGCTAGCTGTCGTTGATTCTCTCGTTGTCGTCGGCCAAAAAAGAGACTGAGATAAAACTAGGTCGTCCTCTGTAGCTGTGCGGGATTCTTGCTCTCGGCCGATCCGAGCTTGCTTAGTCGAACAGTTTCTTCACCTGCTCATTGGAAAGTGGTTTCTTATGGACTACGCTGGCAATTATGCCTGTTTTCCTGCGGCCTTTTACAAATGCATTTGCTCTAATAATTTATTTGCCTGGTCAGAGATAATGGAAAACGGTTTGTTGTGCGGCAGTGTGCGAAGGAAATGATCAACTGGTGGCTTTAATGGATTTAATCAATGAACTTTTGCAATATGTATCATCTTTCTTCCTCGCAGACGAGTAAAAACACTTCAACTGAACATTCAGTTCTTCTTTTGACATTTCTTATATTGGTTTCGAAAATTTGGTGCCACCAGGACTAGCAAGCCATTCTGTTCAGGTAAAATTTGTTTTTGTTACATAATCTTCATGAATGCGTAAAATCTCGCCGGTCATATTTTAATTTTGCAACTTTAAGGGAAACTTAACGTATACGTAACGTTAAATAATCTTATCTCGAGCTTTGTGGCTTTTTTGTTGTTACTGGGTTGGCATTGTCCATAATTTCCTGTATTTGCTGTGTAGATAGCTCACCAAATGTGCTTTTTTCTCATCCATTTTTTTTGTTGACGAACCTTTGCTTCACGCGAAAAAGCTCATGCCGAGCGACATTTGCCGCTTTCATTTCCATATAAGGTCAAATGCAGGTATAATGGCTGGTAACCGAGATCCAGTGAACCAATCAGAAAGCTAGAATTGCATTATCCGAGGCTGAGAATTTAATAATCTTGTTTGTCATTTTTTTGCAGACAGTACTCTAGAGAAACTTCCATTAAGAAGAACAGATCATGCCAGAGTCATAGATGGTTCTAAACATGCCCATAAGCTCAACTGCATTGATGGTGATACTGTGTTCTTGAAAAGGTATACTATACATACACTCTGTGTAGATCCAATACAATTAGGCAGTTATTTGTTTATGCATGAATATTATTTTAGACTGCTTTTCCCAGCAGGTTTGTCCATATTCAGCTCTTGATCACTCTCTCTACCCATTTATTTGGGCTAAGGTACATGTACATGTAAAGTGGCCATAACAGTGACATGGTCATAATTATTAACTGGGCATTTCTTACTTTACTGAGCAAAACATTGTAGTGTATAATATTATATTCTTAGACCACAAAAATTAGGTGTAGTACATGTATATTAATTGAGTCTAACATGTACTGACTAAATTTTAATGGCTGCATGCCATCAACCTTTTTGTGAGATTTGTGAATGAAATACACTCCTGAAAAATGTCTCAGTTGCTGCTTGAAGAAAAAAAACTGATGGGGTGTATTGCTCTTATTGGGAAGTGTAGATCTTTTAGTCCATAAAAATTTTGATTTTTCAAGTTGAATGCAATTTCTAATTTATTTTATTATAGGCCAAATGGCATTGAGAGGCAGTTCCGCTTAAAATGCAAAAAGTGAGTGAACAATGATAAGTATTAAGGGTGGATAACGCCATCCACTGGATAAGTCACTATCCAGGAGACACATTTAGCATGGTTTGTTTTGTTAACACTTACCCACTGGAGAGAGATTTGTCCAGTGGAAAGTGTTATCCAGTCTTCAAACTACTGGAGCCAGCTGTATACATATGTATACGATTGTATGCGTTGTATTCTTATCTTGAGTTACTATCTTATGCCAACATGTTCATTAAAATGCCCCTTGAGTATAATAATTATTTCTTTGATTTCATTTTGACATAACAGGTGCAATCTGTGGCTGTTTTACAGACCATCAAAGAAAGATCAAACTGTCACATTTGTTGTAGATGGTAAGGGCTTTTATGTACATGTACGTGTATGTCCACTTTTGTATGTCAATGTCAGTTCTATTTACCTGTTGCCTGGCCTTTTACCAAGGCTTCTGACAGGGTGCAGCAAAAAAAATTGTGCTGGATTTGGGGGGCCAAATTATGTAGGGGAAAAAAGTCTGCTCAAGAGAGGATTTTTCAACCATTTCTAGTTACATGACTTGATTGTATGATTATCATGGAAATTATGCATCAGGCTGTAAAATTGTTCATCAAGTCATAGAGTGACAGTCAGAAAAATTTCAATTAAAGTTGATTACCATTGATAAACATGGTTATTGTTAGCAGTAACTGTGAACTTGCCTAGCTGTTTATTTGAAGGAGTGACTAAATTCAAGCATTTCCTGTCAATAACAATACATTTTCACGCAAAGCAGTATTCAAAATTGAGACCGAGAGCAGTTCAACAGGGTACACACTGGAACACTCTGATCTGGAATTTTAAAATTCTATTTCTGGGTCCTTGAGAACTCTATGAAAATGCCCTTTGCTCATGTACATGTACATTGGACATTTCAAGTTTGTTCTCTTGGAAAACTCCTGCATCTTTATACATTATATGCCATTTCCACAAACACTTCATAAGTCGTTTGCTCAATTTATTCAAATACATTTACATGATTAACACACCAAGGTAGAACTGTATCCTGGAAAAGGAATTTGTGCACATATATTTATTTCCTTTGAAAAGCCCCTTCATTTCTGAGTAGTACGAACTACACATACTTGTATGCTAAATGTATCAGCATGCCATCTGGTCTTTCCTTAGGAGCACTGGTTCAAACTGGAGACAGTCATGCCACTACGACCATCAAACCCATGGCAAATAAGGTACTGTAATTCCTGACCATAAAATAAAATAAATTATTATGGTAACTAAAAACAAAACCTAAGATAAACAAGGCCAGGAACTCAAGATCTTATTGTTTAAAAGTCTTCTTGGGTTTATTGTCAGCCGAAATATGTAAGTGATTAGTATAACAAAATAATCATGAATCCAGGTTCTTTTTGATTGTATAAAACATCAACACTGCATCTAATTACAACACCCCAATTATTTGTTTTAATGTTGTGAATTTATATCTGTTCATGTATCTGTACTGTATGTAGTTGTTGTTCACATTAACAATATTTAGTGTTCATGACTGATATGACTGATATGTATACTAAGTGATGCAAGCTCCCATAAGCAGCCAGCTACTTCTTGCACTGCTAGGGGCCAAAAATTTCAAAACAGGGACAAATAGTACAGAAATTTCCTGGGAAAATTTCCAGAAAATCCAGAAGTTGTTAAACTTCCAAAAAGCAAACCATTCAACTGAAAAAGTTAGGAAATTCCAGGAGTAAAGTCAATGGGAATGAAATTCCCAGTAAGACATTATTTTTCTGAAAATTTGGGTATACCTCACAAGGTTGTCCCCTTTTCCAGAAATTCTGGAAAATGCTATCCATTCATCACTGGAAATTTCTGAGAATTCAAACCACAAATTTCATGAAATGAAAAGGGCTGGAATATTGTCCCGTAACCGGCTACATATAGCCCCTGTTACAGACACTTAAATTTGTACTTTTTCAGGGTGTCTGCTAAAGAGAGTGTCAACTTTGTAATGTTACAAAATGACAAGCTGTTCAGTAGTAGAACAGAATAATATTATAGGTTGGTTGAGTGGCTGTCAGCTCATCCAAAACTAACATCGTTCTTCCCTTCACTAGGTTATGGTCACAAAGAGGACAAAAGAATTTGGTAAATTCAGTTCTGTGACAGTATCTACTATTGATGAAGAAGAGGAGGAAATTGAACAGGTGCAATGCAATTGATTGTTTCAAATCATGATGTGATTTCCTGTGTTGTTGCAGTAACTGTAGGTTTTGATATTATGCGACATGAATTAGTGTTGCTTTTTATTCATCGGAATTCCATGCACACATTATATTGATCTCAAAATGTAGACATGTGTTGTATTGTAGATATATGAACACGAGATGTGTACATGTACATGTGCGTGTACAGACATGCACTGTTTATGCTGCAAATAAAATTTGAAGATCTTCCAAAGTTTCATGAGAATAGATGTGTTTTCCTAACTTAAGATACACAGTGAGAAAATGTTTTCTGGCTTTTAGAAAGATTGTATTTCATTGAAATTTTTCGTGTTCCTATATACATAGATTGAAAACTTTTCACACATCCCAGTGGCTAGCTATGACAGCATGTGTGCTTTCTACAGGCTATTCTCTATATGTTACCCACTGACTTGTATTGCATTCTTTCCTCATGTTTCTCCAGCATGAAGTTGCTTCATCTTATGCTCACAATGCCCAGATCATTGAGAAGCAACTTGAAAGGAAAACAACAGCACAGAAAAGGGCAGCTATAGACCAGGTAATAATTAAGTGTCTGCATTTCTCTCTGGGTAATACTTTTAAGTAGAAATTGAAGCTTCAAGGCTTTTTAAGCATGAAAACTGCATTCAAATTCATGTATAATTTTCATTATGGCCCTCAAGTACTACAATTATCAGTTGAGAAAAGTAAGGCACGACGAATGTTTGGTGACAAACTTTTAGCCTTAAAATTACGATGTTGTCACTGGCAACTTACACTGTACCTCATTTCCACTGGTAAAAATATCAACAGCTGTGCGTCACCTGTCGCGTCGCCTACAATTCTGCGTTGCCTACACTTCTATGTCATTGATGTCAAAGGCCGACAACTTGCCACTGGAAATGGCGCCAGTTGCCCATGCCAACAACATGATTTTAACATGGTAACCAAACTTTCGTCGCACCTTACTCAACTGAAAATCGTAATGGAATGTGATTATACATGTACCTTGCACATTATTTGATTTTTTATTTTATTTTGTCACATACAATATATTTGTATTTCATTTCATTTGTTTATTAAATTGTGCTTTTTTCACCCAGTTAAAACAAGACCAGTCCAAGAAAACAAGAGGTACCCTCATTGATCGAGACTAATTAAAACAGTCGAACAGCTTGACATACACCATCTTGTGAACCAGTCTAAAGATGGACAGCACAAGTTGATGTGCAATATCAGCTTCAGGCAGGATATGTCTACTTGCACTGCATTTCTGTTGGAAAATGTCAGTCTAGTACAGTTTAGTACATGTACATGTACTACTCTGTACATCGCAGACATCTTGATACCCACAGACATTAGGTGGTGTCAACAAAATTTTATTTCCCTGGTGCATAGTTGTACAGGAAGGTCAAGTATTGAAAATATAATGCAGCCTTCTATTCACCAAAAAGAAAGAAAAAAACCTTTGCCCCAGTTTTGTTGTTGCACACAATTCCAATTTTGAATAATTGTGTGCTGTTGCCATGGTGCATGGTTGTACATGAACGTCAAGTACTTAAAGTATACATTTAGTAGAGTCTGCTATTCGTCAAAAAAAAAGGACAAATGAGACAAAACTCAGCCCAAGTGTTGTTGTTGTGCCCTGACGCACACAGTGCCAATTTTAAATAATAGTCTAAAGTTTGTTACAGTACAATTATACAGTGTTTGCTCCTTCTTGTGAAAACTCCAAATCGTGTAGTTTACACACGACTCACAGTTGACGTTGTTGGGGAAAGGGAACTTTGCAATATATTTTCCATAGACCCCTCGATCCCTTTCCCTAATACCCTCCCACTCAAACACACTCTCCCCTATCCCAGAAGCCTGTGCTTTACCACAGCTCATCAAGCTTATTAGCATAGTAATATAGTTTCATATAAAAATGAGAGGTTTTCTATTACATCTCAAAGTAAAATTGTTCTTTTCTTTTGAATGTTACTCATTAATAGTTTATTTACATTTTAAAAATATAAAATCCGTCATTGGTGTGAATTAAATACATTTGAACTTTTTGAACCTCCACATTAACAATAATTATTCCTGTTCGGAAGTCACTGGCAATTTACTACTGGCAGTTTATAAATTAAAACCATTATATTTTCACGAAAATTATGTTCTCTGTGAACTTTCACAAATTCAACTTATCCTAAGGTAAATCCACTAGTTTCCAGTTCAATCAATAATAGTCCATAACTCCTTTTTAGGAGTTCTCTGTGTTCAGAGGGGTTGTTTCGTTGGGCGTTAGGACCTCTTTTAAAGAAGCTGCTCTGTACTTTCTTGTAGTCTGACGCCTCTTGTAACTAATAAACACAGCAATGGCTAATATTCCTGCCAGGATCGCAGCGCGCACGCTAAGGGCAATGGCAGCGGTTTGGGACATGGGTTTAGTTTGGTCCCCAGATACAAGGGGGTCCGGCGAGTCGTCCTCATCACGAGCCGCAAAAGAGGCCAGGGTCCACTCGGCCATCGAATCGCTCTTGTGCCAAACTTCACCGTTTACTCCAACAACCATCAGCCTTCTGGCTGCGTTCGGGCTTACCCCAGGGCGGCCATTTTAAGGGGGTCTTTTTACTGCCGTGTTGGACAATCTGGCCAAAGAGTTGGCTTTCGCACAGTAGTTTATTCGCATTCGTTATCTACAGCCATGAGGTGCTGACTGTAGCCTCGGGGGCAGTTCTGTGGGCCGTTTAATGTTCCTTCTCCATCTTCTTCAAGTAAACGTTCTACAGGGGAGACTCGCGGTGCGGTCTTGCCACTCCTTTCCTGGGTTCTCTTGTGAGGCACAGCGAGAGGATTGCCAGATGAACAACTGAAAAATCCGGCAAAAGGTAAAAGCGAACTGACAGCCGAGTTCATAATCGTCGCTAAGACACACGTGAGAATGACTGCCAAAAGGCATGGCGTAGAATCTATGTGGGCAGCTTTGTAAACCAGTGACAGGGTTAGGCTCAGTAGAGGTGTAAACACCACCAAATAATATTCCACTGTCCTTGTCCACATTCTGAACTGCGGCGCACCAGTAGGCTTCAATATACACCATGCTGTAATGAAATATGTTTTGGCATGACGTATGACGGCAGTCTCTCAACAACAGAAATCCGCACCGATGATAAACTTTGCGGCAGTGAGTGTGATGGTACGATTTCGTTACCACTGGTCTTTCGCCTGATTGGGAGACCCTGTTAGGGGTAAATTCCGACAAGCGACATGGCCTTGAAAAGGCGACATGAGAGCTATGAATTGTCGACGAACGACTACTCCAGCGAAATAGAGAAAGCGACACCAATGGCAAGATAGACCGACAACGAATTTCGGAACTGAGAATGCATCGATTGTTTTAAACGTTTGAGTCGAAGTGAAGACGCATTTCCAGAGTTTTAAATGTGTTTTCCTCTCTCACGTACGATGTCAACGGGTCATGAAACCCAGGGTTTCTTATATATGCTAAAACGTCCACGTCCAATAAATCGAGTCCGTCATTGCTGAGCATTTTTTCTCACTCTCAGCTGAGAGAGCAGTGCCCTAAAACGCCTAAAAACACGCTTAAGGAAAAAGGAAAGAGATCTTCGACCGTCTGCTTCATATTTTTATTAGTGGGTCACCAGTGAAAGAATATGAAGCTGTATTATCAACAAATGGCATTATGGAAGGAAAAGAGAGACGGGAAAGTTGCCAAGGTCTTCTCGTCTTCAGCAGAAGATAAGGGTTACGCCAAATTCAAAGGAAGAATATAGATAGGAGAGATTATCTGATTGAGGCCGTTGAGATTTTGAGTTAAAGAACGGTTGTCAAACATAAACATGGTAAAAATAGTCATAGGTTCGATTGTACATTAGCTCCAAGCACTGACTGGAAAATGGCTGAAAATAGCAATTCCAAGCGTCTAAATTTCAAAAGTTCCTGGGGGAGCATGTCCCCATATCCCCTAGGAGGTTAGCAACTTCAGCGCTCGAAAGCATGCCCAAGCCCTTAGAAAGCATGCCCCCAGCCCCGTAGAAGATTTTGAAAAATTGAAGTAGCTAAGAAGTCTTTTCCTTCATTCTGAGTCGAAATATGATGCTTTAAAAGTAACCACAAAGTAACCATTAAACCCACTGACTGGAGAAATGCTGGCTCTGCATAAGAATTCCTACTGCTGAAAAGTGGTCGAAGCAAGTGCAAAGCATACAAGGAGTAAATTATATCCAAAGAGATACTTAATTATATATGTACTTGACTAAAACAGCAAGGAACCTTCAATGCGTGAGAAATAATCGTTTCAGCATGAGAGTGTAAGATTGAATTCGTTTGCGTGAGCCTCATGCTCAATGCGTGAGACTTCAGAGCACTGTGTCGGTTTTTTTTTTAATAAACAAAGGTGTTACGATGTGTTATACATGTAGCTTCGTTTTAATCGAAAAAGGTTAAATTTCCTGACACAACTCCTCTGAGACGAAATTCCGACAGGCGACATAAGAATCTTGCGAAATGCCGACATGGCTGGTGGCGAATTTCAGACAGGGGACATGGGTACCCCGCCTAACAGGGCCTCGATTGGGGTTTCAGAAGTTCCACGGCCTTATATCCCTCAGGACAGGAGAAATCGCCCGTGAGGGGATTCTGTTGCTGAAGGTCCGCGCACAAGTTCCCCGCAGTGTTGAAACGAGTTGCGTGACACTTTGAACAAACGCCGCCAAATGTGAAATTTGTATGTTTAGCGTGACAACTGCCGTCGTCGACATTGGCGTCGAAGTTGAACTTGGGTGACGTGAAGTCAGTACATCCCCCAATAGAGTTCACTTTGCAGTACAGACGAATAGCTTGCTGGACGATTTTAGCAAGGCGGAACACTGTCGGTTCTGGTAAGCCAGGCAAGGTTGCGATGTTAATAGCGTAATATAAAGGATCCCCACTTCTGTCGATAGCAACAAGCTCGTTGGTTAGGCCATCCTCCCATGCTTGGGCACTAAAATTCGATCTGTACGGCGGACCACCGTACGTCAACAACCGTGAGGCAGTGCGACTCTTTTCAAACTTGTTAATGTTTTCTTTGCTTGTTAATGTTTTCTTCCAGCACTTATTTTAAGGGCTGAAAAGAAGGTTGCACTTGCAGCGACCTTCGCTGTAAGCGATTTGTCTTTGATAACGCTTTCCTTGGTGCCCGCGGGGGGGGGGGGGGGGGGGGGCACTGCTATATATGGGCTATATAGGTATGTGCTGCTGTGAAGGGTATGGTTTTCAAGCAGTTTACTCTAGGATAGGGTGTATAAATCAGAGCGTTTGGGTCTAGAATAGGTTATCATTTTCCACAAAACTGACTGGTTGGTTGAAGATTTTATCTAGAGTAAGGAAACCAGGGATTGCCACTCAAGAATTTAAAAAAAATTAAATCGGCAAGTTTAAATTTACGCAAATAAGCCTCAACAATGTCGATAGATGGGAGGATTTTGGGAGTTTACTCTAGTATAGGTTAGCAAAATTCAGCTGAACTAGCAATGGTATAGGCTAAGGGTTCCAGGGTCCCAGCGGCACATCCCCACCCAGAAATTCCCAAAGTACCCCCCCCCCCGGGCCTTGGTGTGAGTTTCTTGCACGAGTGTAGCGCCGGCGTCAACAGACGTGATAATGTGCGTGCCGTATTCTCTCACAAGAAGCTGGGCGCTGTACCACGCTTGTTTGGTGCGGTTGTTTTGCAGCTCTGCCGCAATCTGCATCAGCCTACTTTTGAAGACGGAATGAAGCGCCGATTCCGGATGCGTCTTCACTACGCACAACAGGTGGCGGATTTGGACGCACGCCGTGACAGCCTTATCTCCGACTTGCTTCTCCTTGTTGTATTTGAAATCCGCTGCGAAAGAACCGCTTGCTACCGAATAAGACGCCTCTAGATTAACAGAGTTTGCCGTGGTACTTGTGTAGCTTTTCCAGTCATCAAACACCTCCGAAAACATGTCCACTTTGCTGCGTTTCACAGGGATTACAATAGCGTCATCGGGCAGAAGGTATTTTCTGTCAGCCGTGGTTTTACACTGGGAATAATTGGAGGCCAGTACGTGTCCCATTTAGCTCCATTTCAAGATTTCGTAAATTGTCCCATCCGAATCCCGGTAGAACCTCAAGGCGATTCACATTGTCATGAAAGAAACAGTTTTTGGGATCTCCGACAGGGAATTGATTCCACCAAGTTGAGGACTTGGCTGTCTTTACTGTTTGTTGAAGTTGTTCACTAGTGACAAGCTGAGCGTATTCTTCGCAAACGGATTGCACTATAAATAAAGAAAAGGCGCAACTAACCGCCAGTGAAAACGCCACAAGAATTCCAGGTAACTGCTATCTTCAACGTCCAAATAATGAAGTTATGCAAGCACAACACGCCAGAGGAGAGCAGCAATATGTATGACCATGGTAGATTGTGTGATGTCGAAATATGTCGTGCAACAGTGGTCCTTGCTGGGAAAGTTGTGAAAGAGTGTTAACCGTGACACCACGCGGTGCTCTTGCTACACTTCGATATGAACAAACACGAAAATCACTTTGTTCTGTGGTTTTCCATTAAGAAAACCCACATGTCTCACATGTAAGAAGCTCAAAAACTGCTCGCATGTAAAATTACACCATTGCCCAATTAATCGTTAACTTTTCTTTTCCTCTTCATGGCAAATTCAAGAGGGCATCGAGTTCCCCCAACAAGAAATATTTGAAAAATATATAAGATCGGAAAAGAGAAAAATTCTGATTTTTGGGATAGATAGTAGATAGATGTCTCAGCTTGTCCTCGAAAATCGATCGAATGATTTCAACTTGTCGTTTTCAGTTACGGACGGCATGTTTGTGTACTTTGGTGAAAAATTTTCAAAGTTGATATTTATTCGGGGATTGAGAATGAAGACAAACATAAAATTAGACTTGAAATTTGACATTTTAATTTATTTTTGCAATGGTCCGTCTGCTGGTCTGTGATCGGATATGTACGGTTCGGTTGATGGCGATTGGTCAGAGATTGGGATAAACTGGTAAAAGCGTGAAGATTTTTGTTTTTGTTCTTGCTGTGAATTTAGAGTGGGAGAATTACGAACAAAGACGGTGCCAAATTTTAAAGGGGGTGATTACGTGGAAAAATCGTCCACTCGCATCGATGTACGAATCATTCTTCGGTTGTGTCACCCGAAGTCGCAGGCAATGCCTTTCACTTTGCGCATCATTCTTGCACTTCACGCTCGTCTCTCGCACGTCACCTCAAGTATTGCCCTTCGCGCTTCACTTTTCCACCCCACGATCAAGCTTCGCATTTCGTGCTCCATTCTTGCAGTTCGCGCTCCAGTCTAACAGTTCACGCTCCTATCTCGCATTTTACGCACAACTGCAGCCGGGAAAAATTACTTCACTTGTACCTGCGCAACCGCTATGTCGTTTGTCTCGTTTGCATTGCACGCGTGAATAATGCTTGTGTTTTGGTGTGAGTTTGCGTTGTACAACTTAATCAAGCTCAGTTGCCCTTTCTACAGATTAAAGCTCCCGGAGCCACTGTAAGAGGATCTACCGACGCGCAACTTGTTTTCCGACTGATATAGTTTAAGCAGTTTTGGAAATCACTGATCTGTTCTAAGTGCTAGTTACAACTTCTTTGAAGGATGTAGGGGGCACATTCCTCCTTCGTGTATTTGTAGGCCAAATAGAAACCAGAGTCATTGCTTTTCGTATACTTTAGTTTGTTTCAATACTAAATATCTCGAGCTTCTGAGTAGGAAACGAACAATGAATGTTTTCTTCTATTCCTCGCTTTTGGCGTTCTCATTCCTCAGTCTTCACTTGTATCAAAACGTTTGTTTGTGTCCCATTAAGTGTTATTTTGTTTTACGCAAAACTGCTCCATACCACTGTATGAATCTATCAGCAGCCTAATGATAAAGTGAGTTGTCTCAGTTGTGATAATCAGTGGACTGAAATACATGCCTGCAAGAACAAATTATGCAGTAAAAGTGTCTTTCAAATTTCACGTCAAAAATATAATTTCAGTTCGACAATGTTATATTCATGTAACGTTATTATACGTTAGGAAAAATTGTAAAGATCTATCAACTTGGATTGGTCACCTCCATTTATGTACAGAATTCCACAGGATTCCAAGTAAACCAAAGCTTGATATAACATGATGCTATTTGTCTTCCTTAAATTTCTTTTCTAAATAAAGCCCTATCTCTGTAGGCCTGCACACTCCGCAAATGTTTCTACTGTTTGCTTCATTTTCCAGTCATCCAACTGAACATTTTTTCATAAAGGTTGTAAGAGATGACGAAAGGTGAAAAGGTCTTGTGGTATTACTGCAATAAAGGTCTGTCGCGCTTGATTTTGTCTTGGTGAGTCTTCGGAAGTGAGTTCGGTGAAATTTCGCTCGAGATGTCGCTTAGCGCGCGAGCATCGCTTGAGCGAATGCGCAGTCAATTCCGGGAGTCCACCGTACTTGGCGAAGAAGACTTTATGAACGTCAGACCAACTGTAATAGATGGTCCCTCTTTCATTTCGTACCTCCCGAATCCCAGAGAAATCTCCCGCGGCTAAATTCCAAACCCGCTGGATTCGTCCTAAGGGCATCTCGCTCACTTTGAGCCGCAGAAACGCCTGTCTGTTATTGCGAATCCATGAGGGTAGTTCAGGAGCGCTGGTGTTCAGTATAACCCAAGTCCATAACCAGCCGGGCAAATAACCGTATTTCCCTGAAGAATAAAACCGCTCCGATAGATAAATCTTTGTAACTGTTCGGGACATTGATACTAGGCGATATATTTCGTAAAACGATTTGAATGGCCTCTTCATTCGAAGATCAAGTTCGAAGTCTCGTCGGAGGCGTTCTTTCCATAACGGATCACTACACATAATGCCATCTCGTAAACGTCGACAAGTCTGACAAAGTCTCGCCACTGACTTAGCGTCCATATATATCGAAACATAAAGAAGGATTTCGTTGCTGAGGTTCGTTATGAAGCACTCTTTTTCCTCCTTTTCTTCTCGCGTTGGTGTACCATGCCGGATAGCCAAGGCCATATATAGCTGGAAGAAATACTATTTTCTCCGGTGGCGTTTTTGTCGAACCCAAGTGTTCGCGTAATGCTGTTCTGTTCGTACGATTCTTAAAGACAATTTACTTTGTGCATGTCATCGGTTATTCTCTGACGACTCGAACTAATGGCTTGCATAATTACATTAATGCACTCGATTTATATCCTCGTTATTGCTGAAAATCAGGTAATTGTTATGACGTAACAAACTAATTATAAACTGAGGGAGAACGACTTTTTGCTTTAACATAGCTTCAATTAATGTAGTCTATTTCTCATTATTTAATTTTTTGAGCGGGTGCGCGGTACACTCCGGGAGTCCTCCGTACTTAGCAAAGAAAGCAAACAAAGAGACCAAAACTTTACTCTTGAAGTTGCGCGGGGTTAGAAGGTTTGATTAGTTATTCGATGCAGAGATTCACAACAACAAGATTCTTTCTTTTTTCTTTTTTCTTTTTCCTTTTTTTTTTTTTTTTTTTTTAACGCGTGATGAACTTGGACCAATTAGAGCAAATGCGTGCTGTTCATCAGCCAATCAGGAGTAGACCGGAACTCGCGCGCCTTGCGCAAGCGGTTGGTACCAATTGCATGTTTTTGCTTCAAATTCTGATTGGTTTATTGTGCATTTGTTGCTAACCGGAGCCTCACGGTGTAGACGAGGGTATATAATTAAAGCATTTTTCTAGAACTAGAATCCCAGTTATCTAATAACTCGAAGCAAAACAAACGTTCAATTTGAGCATAACCGTAGAAATACCTCTCTAGCGCGCGCTAAACAAGCATGCCATTATGACGAAAGAGTCAAGCGAATTTTCAGAAGAAGAATGTCAAAAATAAACATGTGAGACTGAACAACATGTCGGGTCCATCTAAGCCACCAGTTTCTGGGGGAAGTCTCGTTGCCACAAAGTATCGTCTTTTAGGCAAGATTGGCGAGGGATCCTTTGGAGTCATATGTCTAGGAAGAGATATCCACAGTAGAGAACAAGTGGCGATAAAAATCGAGTCTCAGCAAACAAGTCAACCACAAACGCTCTTAGAAGAAGCTCGTTTGCTCAAAGCGTTACATCGCGTTGGCGAAGATGACAATGTGGTAAGTATACCCTCACCTCATTTACCTTTAAAAAGCGAGCAAAACAAGCGAATTCATCGACACGAGTAAAACTTATTACCACCGTTAATAGCCAACCACAGGCTAACCCAAGTGCCATTCACGGCAACTGGAGCGCACATCTAAGTCTGCAGTCTTGTTGCGCTCCAGTTAGCCTGAATAACGTTTGCATTAGCCTGATAACGGTTAGCTGCCAATAGAAGTGATGGTTTTCGGCTTCTTTTGGTGATTGCATTTCGTTTGTTTCAGCCGTTTCTTGGTTGTTTCGGTGTTTCACGTCGGTCACTTGGGTCTCGTTGCTTTGTTTCGGCCGGTTGTAGTACATAGTACAAAAACAAAATCCGTGTGGAAAGCACTGTATAAATCAACAGTTAAGAGTACATGTATTTCTCCTAATTAGAAACCATTTTTTTGCAACTTATATGACTTATAAGCGTGGTCATGGTTACTGATGATCACCAATTAATGTTGGAGTCCCTTATCTTTGTAGCTCGACTTACAGTGAGATGCCTTTTTGACCCTTCCTTGTGAGTAGTTGTAATTCTGGCACGCGCTCTCCCTGACGCGAGTTTTCAGGGCATTCATGAAAATTCATAAAAGGAAGAGATCGTCCGAGTACCAAATTCGTCTCCCAGGCCTCCTCGGTATTCAATAGCGGAGAAGATTCTTAGGTAGCCCATGTACTAGGCTGCTAACCGCCCTATCAATAGGCCATTTTCGTATTCTCGGTTTTGGACTGGAACTAGCTTGCAATGGAGGCTCACGCGTGGGAATATCATTAAAAAGAGAACTATGTTGTTCGCATTTGAAAAGACTCCCCGCAATAACCTCATTTGCAAGCTAGTTTCAGTCCAATACCGAGAATACGAATATGGCCCATTTCGTTAAAATTTTAGGAGGGCTTTCCTCAAGTCCTATGGTGTGGACAGGAGGCAAACAAGAACATTTTAGTTATGGAACTTCTAGGAGCCAATTTAGATCAATTGTTGCTCAGAATGCCTGGAAAGTTTAGTTTGAAGACTGTGCTGCAGTTAGCTGACCAGATGATTGCCAGGATCAAGTTTGTTCACGAAAATGATTATCTTCACCGTGATATCAAGCCAGAGAATTTTCTCATGGGCCGACGGGATAAAACGGATAAGGTACGCGTTATCCGCTGAGAAATTTGGTTGCATCAGGGTCAGTTTTTTTACCGGGTACTGTTTGCTTTAAAAAATCCTCCCAGGGGGTTTTATTCCATGAACATAGCAAGACTAGCAACACTGGTTGTCAAACTTGCTTTACCTTTAAAAGTAGTCATTGCATATACTATATATAGTTTGTACAAGCTGTTATCTTCTGAGGCACAAAATCAAAAAGAAAGCAAAAAAAAAAAAAAAAACTTTAGATGTATACAAATTTATACACCCCCATATAATTATATCTTTAATAGAATTCTACTAGTATACTATTGCAAATGCTGTAATCTGATTGGCTGCGACATTGAACAAGATCAGCCATTAGTGCGCAGTGGCTGGAAGTCGTCTAGAAATTGGCGACGTTTTTCTCGTTTTTCCGAATATTGGGGGAACATTTTGATGCAAATGAATAATTAAACTTCTGAAAAGTCTAAACGAAGGACATTGACGGTTTCTTGGCTTACAAAAAATTCGAAATTATTGAAAAAACTGATGCGCGCGCACACAACTTCAATTTTAAATGACAATTCAATCTGAGCGATCTTTTTCAGGCGCATAGTTTAATAATACGTCAAGAAATAATCGGAAACCGTTATTTGAAGTAAATTTTAGTAAGAACTCTACTTCTTCGGCCTCATCATCTATCACCTCATAGAAATCGAGAGCGAATCATCTAAATGTTAAGTAGACGGAGGGATCAACCAATAGCAATCCAGCAGTCAACCAGTACAGAAAATTGATGCTGATAGACAGGTCACACAATTATACATCGTGGAGTGCCGTCTGTCCTGATTGTTACTGATAATCAATTCATCAATCAATGAACAATGAATCAATGAATCAATCACTTATTAATCAACCAATTTTTTTGCACACAGTCACTGTTTTAAGCTTTTACAGCTTCAGGGGCCATGTATATGATTGTTTTGGATTGTTGGTCTTGATTGTTTACAGAGCCATAATCGGGGTCCCCGATTATGGCTCCTGTTGTTTACCATTGATATAATACCTTCAGTTGAACTGCTATCGTGTAGTACAATAGAGATAATGCATATGGCTTCTTTGCAAAGTTTAAACTCGTTACTAGGTTCTCTATTCTGCCTTGAGATCTTGGGAAAGAGGTTGTACGTGCAACTTTCTAATTAGGGAGCTTAAGCAATGACGACGGCGACACAGAGACGACGCCTGGTAAAAAAAAAGGGATTTATATTTTACCTTCGAATTTCGTAACTATCTGAACCTGCTCAGTACGCCAATCGGTCTGAAAACCTGCTCAAGCTAAATATGTAATGCCAGCGATCAATTGCAAAACGAACTGCGAAAAATTTGTCATGGCCTGCCTTCTCCAAAATACACAGAACTTGCTCATTTCACGTTGCTGCTTTGCAGCGACGGCCAATAAATGTCAAAAAATAAAGATTTAAAACGCACGTGCATGGTCAAATCTTTTGTTGGTGACGTTTTCGTTGCCTTTGCCATCGTGGTTTGCTTGAGCTCCCCAATAATGAAGAAGTTGAAGACACCTCTTCAGCCAATCAGATTGCGAGTCCAATAGTCAGTCACTGCGATATGTTAATATATTTCTTTTTGCGTCACATTTATTTTAGGTTTACTTAATTGATTTTGGACTTGCCAAGAAATACCGTGACAAACGTGTTAAACATATCAGATTTCGACAAATGGAAAATCGTGAAATCACCGGAACAACCCGCTACGCCAGTGTGAATGCACATAAAGGCATGGAGCCCAGTCGAAGAGACGATTTAGAGTCCATCGGTTATGTCCTCGTGTACTTCTGTAAAGGGTCCTTACCGTGGCAGGGCCTGCAGGCACGCAATGATCAAGAGAGGTATAAGTTGATTACCGAGAAGAAAATGTCCATTTCCGTAGAACGGCTTTGCCACGAGCTGCCCAATGAATTTCGGGAATATCTTAACTATTGCAAGGGATTAAAATTCGAGGAAGAACCAGATTATGACTTCTTAAGAGGACTCTTCAAACAGCTGGCATTAAAGCTAGAAATTGAATACGATGGAGTGTTTGATTGGAACCTTAAAGAGACTAAAACAAAACTTCAAGATAATGCGCAACCAATAGTGCCTTCATGACTGATGTTGTCAATTTTTTTGTTAGGTATGTATTTTAAATCGAGATTTATAGTAATGTGCCTCTTTTAAAATCCTATGTATTCTTAACAAATAAAACAACAAAAAAGAAATACACAGAATGTGGATATGTTGTGGTTAATTTTTTGTCCAACATAGTTACAATTAAAATAGCGTTTCTTTATCGCGACTCTTTTTTCGGAACTGACTGTTGATTTTTGTTGTCATAATTACTGTAAGGTTTATTCTAAGTTTTCTGAGATTTTGTTCTTCCAGCCCAAAAAATGTAAATAAGTCACAAATCTCTAGCATTGAGCCGCTCTGTCCATAGTTTCGTCAGTGTTGCGTGTTCATGCAGATAAGTTAAAAATGACCGACGATTTATCATGGGTGTTTCAATATTTGTCAGCTAAAAGAAGTGGTCACAGCAACATGCGCGCTTTAAAACCTTATTGCTTTTATTTTACGTTCATTTGGTCCTTAGCGTACTTAGCTTATAACTAAGTTTCATCAAGAGAAGACCAATCTTGTCTTGGGTTCAATTTAGTTACCAATCAAATGGTTATTTTCTATTTACAGACCAAAAAACGGCATTTATTACTTAGTTATTTCGAGATTATGATGAGCGAAATTCGTTTTTATGAGTTTTTGGGAAACGCATTGATTATTTGCTTTAGTTACAGTACGTCAAAATCAATGGGATAGTCTTAAAGATGATTTATGCGCATTAGAAGCTGACAGGTGTTCTTATACTGAGGATTAATCGGCTCTTTCTTTTCCGTGTTCAACATTTTGAATGAAAAAAACAACGGAAGAAACATTTGCCCGGCAGTGTAATATAAAAGAGAGCTTTTCTCACAGGGCATTGTTCGAGGCCAGCCAAAGTTTCCTGTCTCAAAGTCAAACGAGGAAGTCATTTCCGTCATTCGTCATCTATCAATCGATACTCAAGCTGTTTGTAGCTAACTGTTTGCCACTCGGTTATATGGAACGGGTTTTAACCTTTCGCATTCTGTCCATAATCAATGCTTTCTTGTCAGTCGCAGGAACGACTGGAAACCTACTGGTGTGCTTTGTCATCTACCGCAACGAAGAACTTCAGACAGGTGTCAACTACTTCATACTCAGTCTCAGTGTTGCTGATTTCACTGTTTGTTCCATCGCTCAGCCGTTATACGTTTACTACTTGAATCAAAAATGGAACACTCGAGACTTTGAAACTTTCAAGCTGATCTCGTACATTGCTTTGCATTCTTCGTTTCTTAATCTTTTGTCTCTGACGGTCAATCGATTATTCGCGATCTGGTTTCCTTTCGAGTATGGCACGATTATGCGTGGCAAAAACATCGCTCTGATCGTGTTCTTCGCATGGATTCTTTCCGTAGTCATGGCGATCGGGTTTGTATTATCCCCCTTAAAAGATGCCGCACCATATTTTCACCTGGCAATGCTGCTCATGTTTCTTGTAATGTATTTGAGGATTTTCTGCATTGCCAAGAAACAACGCCGTCAAATCGTTTCTCAATTCAAATCCATCTCTCATAACTACAGAGTGACGAAGGTTCACAACGATCATCTTACGACCCGAACTCTGGCGATTCTGATCAGCGTATCAATTGTTCTTTTTCTGCCCGATATGGTGTTACAATTAGCTGGCAGTGGCGACTACTCAAGATTTCGTTGGTCATTCACGACAATGTTTATGAGCTCGTTTTTGAATCCTTGCGTTTACGTGTGGAGAAGTGAAAAGTTTCGGCTTGCATTATACAAGACTTTGGGTTTGTCGCGCAGCGGTCGTCGATCGAAAAAGAACATTGCCATAAGTAAACATTGGAACAGACCCAAGAACCCTCAGAAAGTGGGCGCAAGTAGAATCATACATGTAAAGACATTGGAATGCACGGAGAATTTCGAACATACGGAAGGAACTGAGTGTTAGTCCACGGATAACCCTGATTGTGGAACCGGTTTTAAAATGTACTATGTACTAACTGGCATTTACAGTATTAACTGCTAAGACGAAGCCAGTGTTGAAACTGATTTTGGGGTTTATTTTCCCTGACTGTGGTCGATGTATTGAATAGGAAAATGAAATAGGTGTCTTCTTGTTAAAGGTTGCTTTGAGAGTGCTTTAAATGGTAACGGCTGATACATTTCATTATTATCGGGGATATTAATTATCTTGCTCCTTGTTGTTGCTAATTATAATATACGCAACTACCAGATTATGTCTTGACGCAATAAAAGGCAGCATGACGAGGCAGTTTCTTTTTTTGATAAGCTACTTGCTAAACGGGATTAAAAAGACCACTGGTTATTTATGTCGGAAGAGGCTCTGATTTACGCCCTCCATCTAACCTAAGAGCTTATTATGGCTGCTACATTTCAAACCTTGATTTTGGAGCCATTTTTTTTGTTTATGGCATAATCTAAGAGATTTACATAAATGCTTAAAAATTGATAGTTTTGTTTTGATGCTCCAAACCAATCAATCGCAATGTTTACGATACTGATAAGCCAAAACAATTATCTCCCTGAAGCAATCCTTTTAGCATGACGATGTATTCGTTAAACAATGCAATATGGGGGTTGATTACAGGAATATTTAAAACTCTAAATACAACTGTTTTTCCCTCTCTGCAATTTTCATTATATTGTATCGGTTGTAAAGCTTTTAGCCATGATAACTCCAATCTTCATCCTTTTTAAAGTTTCTTTATCTCGAATCAAAGAAAACAACGTCATTCGATTATTCCCAGACAAACGTGGCCATTTTATTTATACACTAAACAATAACCTCCGTTTAGCGTGAGAATATGCAAGGATATATTTGTCGGTAGCGTTATCTGTTTCGGCAGGCAAAAAGTTTTGTGAAAGTGAAGATGTGAAGTGTGTCAGCAGCGATCGACTTCAGCACACTTTCCGCCGTTTAGACCAATCGAGATCAAGGGAAAGTGGTTCTTTCCTCGACTAAGTTATAATTAGATCACTGCGTTTACTGCGTTTGAATTCAATCCGTTAGGAGAGTGGCTACTTTCGTTCAGTACTTTTAACTTGGGTTTGTTTGTTTGTTTGTTTTTATTATTATTTTCGACCATATGTCGTTTCCAGTTCTTTTGAGGATGTCTTTTCAGGTGCCACTTTTAACATAGTTTTTTGCTCTGGTTTTCTTTGTTTGTTTGTTTGTTTCCATTTTTGACCAATCAGTCGATCGAGGCTACTTTCCCCATCAGAGAAGGGAATGGAAGGGGGGCGAACCATGCATGGGGAGTGAGGCATTTTAATTCGATGATCTGACTACGCCGTGATGCGCAGTTCCGGAAACCATAATCGGCTGAAACGCTGTTCTACATCTACAAGTGTTATATGAAGCTCCAATGTCTATCTTTTCTTCCAGAATGTAATTCCTAGTTAAGGTGGCTCAATCGGATCGCTGTCAACCGTGAGCAACTCATCACCATAATCAATCCAAGTCTGAGAACATCGAGCGGCACTTGTTTACTAGACAAAGATGAATTGAAAGTCTCAGATGAGATAACGTTCCACCAAACTCTGAGTTGCCATTGCAACGTAATGAACTTCATACCTTTTTGCACGAGACCGGAAAAGTTATCTGTAAGGGATAATTAACAATTATTCCATGGGCGCACGTTAGATATGAGATAGTAGATGACCTCCGAGGGCGCGTAGCGCGGAGTGCGTGCGTTGGATATGAGATGGTAGATAGCCTCCCAGGCGCGTAGCGCCGAGTTGGCTATAAACATCTCATATCCAACAAGTGCAAGTGGAATAATTGTTTTACTAAAAACGCCCTCAAAATATAGAAAACTAAGGTAAAGTAGAAAGAAACACACCCACCAAAATTACGCGTATGCTTAACATATTTGTGAAGCATGGTATAATGGCTCATACACCACGATGACTCAGCCAATGAATACTCTTGAATTGCGTTACCTAATGATCCAGTTTTATAATGTTAAAAAGGTCGACCTGACGTAATTGTCTGTTAAGATTGCAAAATTATAAAAACAAAAATTATTGTCGTTTTCGATTTCGGTTCATAATACAACAGAAACAAAACTATTTTAAACTGTTATAGAAAACTATATCCTTAAAAATGTTTCACATGGTATATTGGTGTCAAATAAATCTTATAACGTTGATGACCGTGACTGAAAATCTCAGGAAAATCGCTCCGTTCGGTATTCAGGACATGGGCTCGAGTATCAACTGCCTTAGGGTGTTATTTTGCTTTTTTTTAATCAAAAATCCACCCTTCAATTATTAAACTAGTCGGGAGTTAAAACAACTCGGCGAATGGTTTTTAAACTTGGCCCTCAGGTAGATCAATCAATATTCAATGTAGTCATTGAGTTTAAAGTTCATTGAGACATTTTAAGCTCGCTAATTTTTAGCCTTAACTTAGGGCAATGTTGCACTGATTTTCAGGCTTGTGGTTAGTTTCTTAATTTTGATTTTCTTTTTTCTCGAATCGCGATGCCATTTCTCATTTCGTTTCTGCCATATCGTGAATTAATAAAACGCGTGTTTGCTTTTCGACGATTTTCCCGAAGCAAGGTACAGTTTGCCGAGCTAGCATCACAAGGCTCAACGCTGAATGCAAGTGAAAAATCTCTGTGTGAAATTAGACTGATAAACAAGGTGTTTTCAGTTCTCGCTCAGTCACGGCCTATACCTTCACCATTTTTCTTTCCTTCGTTTTTCCTCCCCTCCCCAAAGCCTGATACTCAGGCTGTCAAAGATAGCCTAACTTGGTCTAATCGTTATTTTGACGGTATATAGCTTGTTGCATGGGAATCTGAGAAGCGGAATTGATTCTGAATAGAATGCCTACGTTGTTTTTGCTTACTAATACAATCTTTCTAAAAATTCCCATGGAGGATGAAAATCAAAATTCTCCATACAATATTAATACTTTGTCACGATGATAGGTTATGAGAAAAACGGAAACCATTAATTATAAGCGACACTGTGTCAAGTACCTACAAATTCTGGACTGACTTAATCACAGAAAAGCACACATTGTTCACTAGAACGAGATGAGGAATAGAATTAATTTCCGGATTTCTCTTGCTCGAGTTTGATCATTCGAGAGAATCCAATACAAGTGAGCTCAGTGTAATGCAAAACAGAATTATAGCCAGTCAAAATAGCGCCAAATTAAGTAGATCAAGCCGCAGGAAAAACGAAATGTTATTTGGCTGTAATTGAAGCTCCGGGGAAGTCTGCTGTAATTTCCTGTCAAGAGACAAGCAGCAAATCCGACCTCCCTTTAAAAAGTTTCATTTCCAAAACAAGTCCTCTTAGCAAAGCTAAGCTGTGGAAAGAAGTTGAGCTGTGGAAAGCGCCGAGGAGAGGAAACTGCTGTTAATTTGGGTGGACACAGGCGCTGATTCTACCGGCAATGTTAGCCATCTCGATTCTTTCAACTGTTAACGCATTTTGTTCAGTAGCGGGAACAATTGGAAACCTACTGGTGTGCTTTGTCATCTACCGCAACGAAGAACTTCAGACAGGTGTCAACTACTTCATACTCAGTCTCAGTGTTGCTGATTTCACGGTTTGTTCCATCGCTCAGCCGTTATACATTTACTACTTGAACCAAGAATGGAACACTCGAGACTTTGAAACTTTCAAGCTGATCTCGTACATTGCTTTGCATTCTTCGTTTCTTAATCTTTTGTCTCTGACGATCAATCGATTATTCGCGATCTGGTTTCCTTTCGAGTATATTATGATTATGCGAGGTAGGAACATTGCGGTGATCGTGTGTATTGTGTGGGTGATTTCAATTGTGATGGCACTCGTGTTCACATCAACCCCTTTAAAAAAACCTGCTCCGTATTTTCATTTGGGTATGCTGCTCGTGTTTCTCGTCGCGTACTTGAAGATTTATTGCATCGCCAGAAAACAACGCCGTCGAATCGTCTCCCAGTTTCAATCTATTTCTTATAACTACAGAGTCAGCATGGTACTTCACGATCATTTGACAAATCGAACTTTAGCGATTTTGATCAGCGTTTCTATCGTTCTATTTTTGCCCGACACATGGTTCCAACTGGCTGGAAGTAGCGACTATACGAGATTCCGCTGGTCTTTCACCACAATGTTTATGAGTTCATTTCTAAATCCTTGCGTCTACGTATGGAGATGTGAAAAGTTTCGCGTGGCGTTATATAAGACTTTTGGTTTGTCTCGCCGCGGACGTCGATCAAAAAAGACCTTTGCAAATAGGAAACAGGTGAATAGAAATAACTCTAAAGGCGTCTCCCTGAGTGTTGACGGAAACATTGAAAACTGTACAGTAAGAGTCAGAGATGTAGAAGATGTAGAAACAATGTTGTGACAAGGAGAGTTTTCAATGAATTGCTGCTGAAAACAAAGCACGTTTCATTGTTTGATTTGAAGACTTAAGATAAATCAAAAACTGCAATCGTCAAGTGACGGTGTTTAACATTTCGTTTTTTTTTTTTCTCTTATATGCGGAATGTTGTTGCGGAACATTTCGGTTTTTTTTTCTCTTATATGGGGAATGTTGTCAGTATCGAGTAGATTACACAAACGTCGTTCAAGTTCAGCTTAACGTACTTAGCGAGAAAATAACAGCACTTGTTAATCATTTTTGAGAGTTTTCCTGCTAGCCCATTGACGTGCAGCTGCTCAATGACTAATTAAGGATGGTAAAGCCTTAGAAAACCGGCAACCACGACTGACAACAAGACATCCAAATTTACTGCTCTTTTTTAGCTGCTTTTATCATTGACGCAAACGGAAGGCAGTCAGCTGAATTTTCTCATTTTTACCCCACGCTATGGCAAAATGGAATGACTCAAGATACGTGATAAGAGCCTTAGGCAGCTGTTTTTCACTTCAATTTACAACATTTCGTGATCTCCAATTGTTTTAGCTAGCTGATCACGGACTAAACTTTCATTGGTAAGAGATCTTATAGTGGTCAATAGCCTTTGTAGGTTTGTCGGCTCCGGGGCTGTCGTTTAATCATTTCTGTATTTGTTCCACTGAGGAAATCCTGTGGTCGTGAATTTCATCCTTTAACAAATCATCAGACTGTGAACATCACTCCTGAAGCAAGATTAATTAGAATCAGTTGGGTAATTTAGATTCTGCACGCACACTGATTGGCTAATAGTCCATGCACGTTTCATCTGATTAGAACATAAAATGTGGAAGATCATTTCTAACATAAGGCATGTAAGGAGGCGAAAGCTAAGTTTTAACAGTCTCAAATCAAAGTGGCCAACTGAAAACACTTGTTAAGTGAGGAAAGGCGAATACCACCCACCTATGGCTGATGACATACCGTCGAAATTCCCTTCTTCCGTGTTCTGAACATCCCTTTGTATAATTTTCCGCCTATGTTTGTCAAAATAAAATAGTACTTATGTTTTTACAAATTTAAATAACGAATGCCTCTTTTTGGTTGAAATAGCGCAGCAAATTCTCTTCCCAAGAAAAAGATCCACACTCTACCTCAGATCAACATTTCCTCTTCAGCGGGAAGCCTAAAATCTGAAAAAAAAACTATATTTAATGCTAGAATGGTCACGAAAGTATGCCCTGTTCTTGATAAGCATTTTCAATGTCTCTCCTCGGAATATAATGTTGTTATGAGTCTGGTATATAATGTTAGTATGACTGGTCCGGTAGAACTCATAACCCTGTTTTCGAATCTTCTTCCTGTTTTCGAGAAGTTAAGAAAACGCGAAGTACCCAGTACATTTTTTTACTCATCCTCTTTCCCCTTCGGCAACGTTTTCTGTTTGCTACCTAGCCACGATAATGTACATCTCATTTTACGGGCAAAATTTGTTTTCCCAAGACGTTATGATCGATGCCTCAGCAAAGAGTTGCGGCGGTGAAGAACAGAAACAGCGTACTTTAGCAAGCTTTAACAGGAGCCCTGGCTTTAAAAGCATTATTTGCGCGGTCAAAGGAAATTTACAGCTTGTTATCATAATAAACAAGTGATTTGTCTTTTTTTCGTTGCAACAGTTTCTTATGGAAATAGGAAGCTCTTCCTCCATATTTCCAACTTGTCTTTTGGGTTACGGAAACAAAAAAAAAGTCTCACTGCAAAAAGAAGGAGGAAAGCCAATCCGATTATACAGAACAACGGAACATGTTAAATTACTTAGTGCTAAAATAAGGAAGCTTTTTCTAAGAAACAAATAAATTTGAGGAACAACAGTTGTGTTTCACGAAATGTCTGACAAAAGGCGTGAAATCATTGATAGCCTCAACATCCTTTTCGCAGTGTTTAAGAGCATTTCCATGACAAAAAACAGGAAGATTTCGTTCAAACATGATACAAATGTTGGGTTCGACGATTAAATATATTGTGACAAAAAGAAGATCAAATTACATAAATCCTTTGTGTTTCAAGATATGAATAGGTTGTTGCCCCGTTATACATAATTCAGTAAAACAAAATCCAAGTGGTATAGGAAATACAACATCTCATAAGTCAGTCATATTTTTTCTGTCTCGGTCAGCAGTTGACGGCAACTTGTCTGTTGCACACAGCGGCTCCCTGGGGGGTCTCACGTCACGGGACAAATTTTTTCTCCATACGTGCAAGGCCGAATTCATAGCGTTGAAGATGAGCGAAATTATCATACTCGACTGCGCTGTGAAAGGAAATTGTATATTAGTGGTGCCGGTCCTGCCTTCAAAATTTTGCGAAGTCATTAGAAAATGCGTAACGTGCATAAATTAGATTGTGCTTGTCGCAGACTCTTTCCAAACTTCAGTCCCTCGCTGCTGCATTTCCGCCAAATCCTTGAACATTTTTCTTTCCCCTGGTACTCTCATTAGAGGCTTCTTTTTTATAAAACATCTTGGTTTCACGCTTTTTGGCACTTCCATAAATAACTAAAAATAGTCAATATTTTTGCATTTTAGTTTGCAACTTTTTCGCCGCAAAATGTAACCGGTCTAGATGGTCTAGATTGGAGTCGCTTGAATTTCCAGTTTGCTTGCACAGATAGAACAGGTTAAATTAGTAATTATAAAACTATAGGGTAACAGCCAATTTTTGGAAGGAAAAACGATCGAAGTGCGGTTTCATGACTGATGGAGACACTGTCAAATTGTTTGCTCTTCTGAGGTTTTATCTCGCATCTGATTGTTGGCTACACAATCAACATGTCAAAATCAAATCAAAGTGTTCAACGGTATTTTGGCCTTCACAGCAACACCGAGCCAATCACGCAACTTGAAGTGTCCAAATAACTTACGAAGGGGGTGGGCATTTGTCGCTCATCAGTCGTTTGCCAGGGACTAAGCAAGGAACGATCAGATCAGTTTGTAAATGTGATCCTCTCTTTCATTAATTTCTTGCCCATTTGGATTTCTTGACTAGAACCGACGTCAGGAAGAAGATTTAAGGTAGGCAGCAGGAATACTCTGAGTTCAATATTCAGTATTTACCGATCGACAAGAAGTATGTTGATACATGAAGTATGTTGATGTGTGTAAAATGCGTATTTACATTTGACTTCAAAGAAATTTTTTAGAAAGAAATTCGTCGTTCGTTTAGTCTTCCAGGCGTTCAGTTTATTTGCGCTGCGCTGCAACTAACTCGTTTGTTGCTATTTGTTATGCAAATGAAATTGTATATGCCATTGTGGCCTATATGTTTACTTCACGTCTTTTTCTCGCCTTGGCTTTGCTCGCTCCCAACCAATCGAGAAGAGTGGAACATTCGACAAACAGAACTTTCTTTATTATACCTCTTAGTTACCACACGCGCTGCGATTGGTCAAATTAGCGGGCGTATTCTGCTCCGCTGTATGGCCGGCTAAAAGTTTTGTCCGAATGGCCTCCGGCAAGCCGTTTAACTATTTATCACTCTGGTCTATGGCTGTTCTTGAGCCGTATTATTTTGAGCCAAACATGCTCCAAACCCCCAAAATGATAACAGTAGAGACAGTGAAGTGGATAATCGTCTGGAAAAAAATACATTTTGCTGACCTTGTGACGGATGTAAAGTCAGTTGCAGGTTTTTCTCTTTCCAGCCAATTTCGAGTCGGAAGGAATGACATCACATAAACATAACACGGCTACAGTTTCAAAATAGCGGCCTCCGAAGTCGCTTCTTTCGAGACGAATTTCTTCAAGGGAGCAGGCACTTCCGAGGCTGAAGCTGAATGTTTACTTGCTATTAGCGAAGACAACCAAAGTAAGCTTTATGGAGTGACCTTCTCCTTTAAGAACAAAAAGTGCAAGGAAAAGACCTTAAAAACAGATCGTTCAACATCACAAACTACAAGTCCAGTCTTGTGGACGACGAATATGCCTTCCTCGTCTCGAACTACAAAACGTGATGGTGTCCACACAAACTGTATTCTCAATTTCATCACCTTCTTCGTCAGACATTCCAGCCACGTCGTCTAATGAGCCAAGCTGATTATCAGTTTCGGAATGTGAATCTTTTTCATCATTTATAAGGGCCGTTACTCCTTCGAATAGTTACCTCTTCTGTGAAAACTATCTCTTTTTCTTTTTTCCCAACTGGTACAATTCGATCCAAAACAAGAATCACAGCTTCCTTTGGAAAATCAACAGTGCAATATCTGATGTAAAGAAAGATGTTTTCTGATACACAATAAATGTCGACATTGAAGAAATGAGACTCGTGTTCATTTTGAACTATGGAAGAGGTAACAACTCCGAGATACTGAAAGGTGACGAGCTTGGGATTCATGGATTCCAGGTACTATAGTTGCCTTTACTGCGCTGGAGAACAGCCTGATTTAAGTTTATGTCTTCTTTCACCATTTTTTTTTTTTCGGATTAATTACGTTTGCCCTTGTGGTTTCCTTTTCCGTCTTTTCCCATGGGGACAAAGAAAAATCAGAAAAACCGTAGCTAACTGAAGCCACTGACTAGTGATCACTGGTTCGGGAAAGAAACCAGGAGGATTATCGCTACGTTGTCGATCAGCTCTGATAGGTCAGACCAGACGAACTCTGACAGCCCTGGCCTGCACGCTCGCTTGTCTGCAGTGTAAACGACCAGTCACGAGGGGCCAGTCACGCGACTGTCGCGCCATATATATCAAAGACCAAAGGTGACTAATACGGGCAATTTGAGATTTTCTGGTTACCGGGCCAACCATGTGTTACTCTTGTGGACCTCTCACGCGATGTTTATTCTGTTAGAGAGCAAACAAGTTTCTGACATCTACATCCTTTATAAGAGAATACAATGTAATTTCTGCATAGGAAAAAAGAAGTCCAAAGGGGTCAATATCGTTGTCTTTTCTAGTGCTTCTCGTGACGCTGTCGAATTTTAGCCGCGCATTCGATTCGCTTGTCGCTGATAAGCAATTCTCGCGTCGTTGGTTTTCAGGGTCGTGTCGCTTGTCGCTTTTACCCCTTGGAAGGGCTAACCATCAGTGTACACCAAAAACAATATCAATTAGCATTTAAAAGTTAGCGTCACCGTATCCACTGATAGTCTATTAACACGGAGCCAATCACGCAACCTGAAGTGTCCAAATACCTTATGAAAGGGATTGACATGTGTCGCTCAACATTTATTTGTCAGAGACTAAGCAAGGTACGATCGGTTTGTAAATTTGATCCTGACTGTTTCATTAGTTTCTTGCCGATTTTTTTTCTTGAATTGAGCCGATATAAGGTGAGCTGATTTAAGTTAGGTAGCAAGGATTCTCTGATTTTGATATTACCGACAAATACAAGTATGTGCGTATGTGCATGAGTGTTTTTTCCCACTGTAATACGTTGAGGTATATATAATTAAGTGTTGTTGTATTATTTTTATTAATATTTAGTCCAAAGTCCTCCTCATGCGATGAAAATTTTTTTAAGGAAATTTTCGCGTGAGGAAGACTTTGAAATCCTGGCATTTGAATAGGAGAATAATTCAAAACCATTACTTAGACAATATTCTGTTCTTTTATGGACCCCATATTAGCATTTTATTTCCTCGCGAGTATCTCCTTGTTTTTACTGTAACAGTTTCTACTTCACGCTTTTTTCCGTATATATCTCAACGATCGCGCTTTTTATTCACTATTTGTCAAAGATTACAGACTAGCAATCGAAAGCTTGTACTAATTTTAAACTCCTTTAACCAGAGAACGTTTTTAAATTTTAATAAAAATAATTAAAACGGCTTTTTTCAAATTAATGGCTGCCAAAGTACCTTGTTTACCTGTTAACTAATTTCGAGGGAATGATTAAAGTTTGTCTTAAACATATATCGCATCCCGTTCTTCCCCACAAAATGTCACCTCGTGCTTTGCGAGGCTGTTTTCATGGAGGGTGGAAATAGGCGTAAAGTCACTTGGGCTGTCCACGTGAGCAAAATCTGCGTCACTGGAATACATACATACGTATACTTTATTTCCTCTCGAATCTTAAGTAGCTAGAATTGGCTAATATCTTCGAGAACATGAATATAGCACAATACAATATTTATGCTAAAAATTATGAATGTGCTAAACTGACATAATAAAACTAGAGACAAGTTGCAACTGAACAGTCATACTGTAATATATTTCGCTTAAAGTCAGCAATTTTAAGTAGAAGTTCTAAGCGAGTCTGGAAGAGTGTTCCATAATTTATTTCCATAATTTAGCTGCTAAAAAAAAATATGAAAAGGCGTGCAGGCCTTAAGTTTTTGTTTTCAGGTCAGGAAGAGAGGTCAGGAAGAGACAGAATATAATTACCGCGTGTAAACTATAGGTTGTAGATCGCAAAGTAAACATATTGTTTAAATATCTTGGATATATTTTGGTTACATCTAGGCCCTCTTGGGATTTTCGAAAGTGGGAGTTGATTTCAAAATACGTTGAGAGAGATTTATTACCTCGGGGATAAGACCTATAGGGAGGGATTAACTCCTCTTTCCCTTAGCTTCATTTTATTGGCCTAAGTAAACGAGCAAAAACGTTAATTAGTTTTTTTTTTCTTTCAGTCAACAATGCGTCCATTGATTATTTTACTCATCGCTAATACCACTTTGCTGTGCTCCTATGTCAGTGGAGTTGATGCAGATGATGACGCAGCGTTTGAAAGAGTCGCTGAATGCATCTATATTTGTACTCATGCTGACAACGCTGACAAAAACCTACCAGTGGCAACAGTAATCTGTGATGCTCACAAGGTTAGAGCCCGGTCAAACTTTACCCTCGAAAAACCCGAATCAAAGTAAAATGTATTTTTGATGAATTTTGTACGTTTTCCTGCATCACATATAGCAAAAGGATTATCCTTTTGTTTATTGCCTTTTTTTTCAATGTTTCCTATGGGCTTTGTTTTTAAAGCAGTATACTTTAACTCTGCCATTTTATTTAGCCGGCTGAATGACTTTCTAATGTTATCTGGGCTTGCGTACATTATAGGTTTGGGAGGAGGCAACGAAACAATGTCAATTTAACTAGAGGCAGCTAATTAATGGGGCAGCTTAGATTCTAAGATTTTTCTATCAATGTCACTAAATTCCTTCAATAATGTAAAAAAAAAAAAAACTTTTTACAGAATTTACTTTTATTGATACTTCCGACAGCTTAGTACACCGGTTAGCTGGAGACCTGCGTATTAAGATATTGATAAATTTTATTTAATTTTTTACTAGACCGGGTATGAATGCATGACAAGGCCATTTGATTCCTCACCGGATTCAAGCACTGAAATCTTGGATATTTACCGCGCATATATGTTAGAGCTTTTTTTCCTGGCCAATAAAGCTAACATGTGCAATCCACCACTTCCTTACAAGGAACTGAAAGAGCTGGTCGACAAATCTGGTGAGATAGAACATGCAAGGCAATACTCAGTAACAAAGTGAACCTGGGGTGTTTTCCTTTTCAACCAGCAAAGTGCAGTTGCATTGAGTTGGCTTTGATAATTTTTAATATCAAATCTCTGAATACTTATAAAAAATAAAGTCACATAAGCATTAGCTGATTTTCATGTGGGTCGTCCGGAGCTAGTCAGTTTTCAGAAGAGAGGAAAACCGGAGTGCCCAGAGATAACCCCTTTCATGGTACCGCGAACAGCAAACTCAATCTGGAATCCTGGGGCGCGTACTTTCACCACGTTAGTCACGTGGTACATCGTCCTTACCATCAGGCCAAATCACGTTCTCAGGTCACTTTACAGAAACAAACAGGATCGTGTTGTATAAAAGTAATCGGTGATCCTTAACTACTCCCCATTAGGTATTGGTACGACTAAGAATGCTATTAAAGGTTTACAATACAAGTTGCTCAGGCGTTAATTTGCACTGGAGTACAAATTAAAAGTCAACCATCAATTTGCCTGCTCTCAGTCAATCAGAACGAATTAAATTTCACCGTAATATCAAGTAATTGCACGCGAGTCCAAATCGAGAATTTTAGCCGGATATTTTCTTTTGGTATTTGAGGAGAATGCAAGATACCTCCACTAATCCTAACTCTTCTCTTTCAGGCATAATGAAGAAAAAAAACTTAATAAGCATCGGTAAGTTCGCAAAGGTGTAGAATCGTGCAAGTTGCAGTATACAGGGCGAAATTTCTTCTTAAATATCAGTTATCACTTCATATTCATGAGATAAAATAACGACTGAGCTGTAAGCGGACACTTTGCAGGTTAAAAAGTTATCTGAAAATTCTAGCTTGTCATTCGCAATTCGCAATTTACTTTGTACTTGTCAATAATGCAGTCACAAATTTATTAACCATATTTCTTGCACTGAATCTTGCAGAAAACGACGAATACGTTTCATGCGCAGGTGAAATCAACATGAACTGCTACACGGCTGGCGTCACTGACTGGAAGGCGAATTCCAGTTACTTCCGTATACACCTTGACCATGCAAAATGCTTTAAAACAGAAACACCAAAATGTGATTTTCCTATTCAACGGCACATCAACGCCGTCGTACAGGAGTTCAGCAAGCAGCTGAAAGTGCATGAGCCTTTGGGGGAACTGTAGTCAAAAGTGAAAACTATCTCTTTTTCTTTTTTCCCAACTGGTACAATTCGATCCAAACCAAGAATCACAGCTTCCTTTGGCAAATCAACAATGCAATATCTGATGTAAAGAAAGATGTTTTCTGATACACAATAAATGTCGACATTGAATAAATGAGACTCGTGTTCATTTTGAACTATGGAAGAGGTAACAACTCCGAGATACTGAAAGGAGACGAGCTTGGGATTCATGGATTCCAGGTACTATAGTTGCCTTTACTGCGCTGGAGAACAGCCTGATTTAAGTTTATGTCTTCTTTTACCATTTTTTATTCGGATTAATTACGTTTGCCCTTGTGGTTTCCTTTTCCGTCTTTTCCCATGGGGACAAAGAAAAATCAGAAAAACCGTAGCTAACTGAAGCCACTGACTAGTGATCACTGGTTCGTGAAAGAATTAAACCAGGAGGATTATCGCTACGCTGTCGATCAACTCTGATAGGTCAGACCAGACGAACTCTGACAGCCCTGGCCTGCACGCTCGCTTGTCTGCGGTGAAAACGACCAGTCACGAGGGGCCAGTCACGCGACTGTCGCGCCATATATCAAAGACCAAAGGTGACTAATACGGGCAATTTGAGATTTTCTGGTTACCAGGCCAACCATCTGTACTCTTGTGGACCTCTCACGCGATGTTTATTCTGTTAGAGAGCAAACAAGTTTCTGACATCTACATCCTTTATAAGAGAATACAATGTAATTTCTGCATAGGAAAAAAGAAGTCCAAAGGGGTCAATATCGCTGTCTTTTCTAGTGCTTCTCGTGACGTTGTCGAATTTTAGCCGCGCATTCGATTCGCTTGTCGCTGATAAGCAATTCTCGCGTCGTTGTTTTTCAGGGTCGTGTCGCTTGTTGCTTTTACCCCTTGGAAGGGCTAACCATCAGTGTACACCAAAAACAATATCAATTAGCATTTAAAAGTTAGCGTCACCGTATCCACTGATAGTCTATTAACACGGAGCCAATCACGCAACCTGAAGTGTCCAAATACCTTATGAAAGGGATTGACATGTGTCGCTCAACATTTGTTTGCCGGAGACTAATTAAGCAAGGTACGATCGGTTTGTAAATTTGATCCTGACTATTACATTAGTTTCTTGCCGATTTTTTTCTTGAATTGAGCCGATATAAGGTGAGCTGATTTAAGTTAGGTAGCAAGAATTCTCTGATTTCGATATTACCGACAAATACAAGTATGTGCGTATTTAAGGCCGATTTAAGGTGAGCTGATTTAAGTTAGGTAGCAAGAATTCTCTGATTTCGATATTACCGACAAATACAAGTATGTGCGTATTTAAGGCCGATTTAAGGTGAGCTGATTTAAGTTAGGTAGCAAGAATTCTCTGATTTCGATATTACCGACAAATACAAGTATGTGCGTATGTGCATGTGTGTTTTTTCCCTTGTATTATTTTTATTAATATTTAGTCCAAAGTCCTCCTCATGCGATGAAAATTTTTTTAGGGAAATTTTCGCGTGAGGAAGACTTTGAAATCCTGGCATTTGAATAGGAGAATAATTCAAAACCATTACTTAGACAATATTCTGTTCTTTTATGGACCCCATATTAGCATTTTATTTCCTCGCAAGTATCTTCTTGTTTTTACTGTAACAGTTTCTACTTCACACTTTTTTCCGTATATATCTCAACGATCGCGCTTTTTATTCACTATTTGTCAAAGATTACAGACTAGCAATCGAAAGCTTGTACTAATTTTAAACTCCTTTAACCAGAGAACGTTTTTAAATTTTAATAAAAATAATTAAAACGGCTTTTTTCAAATTAATGGCTGCCAAAGTACCTTGTTTACCTGTTAACTAATTTCGAGGGAATGATTAAAGTTTGTCTTAAACATATATCGCATCCCGTTCTTCCCCACAAAATGTCACCTCGTGCTTTGCGAGGCTGTTTTCATGGAGGGTGGAAATAGACGTAAAGTCACTTGGGCTGTCCACGTGAGCAAAATCTGCGTCACTGAATACATACATACATACGTATACTTTATTTCCTCTCGAATCTTAAGTAGCTAGAATTGGCTAATATCTTCGAGAACATGAATATAGTACAATACAATATTTATGCTAAAAATTATGAATGTGCTAAACTGACATAATAAAACTAGAGACAAGTTGCAACTGAACAGTCATACTGTAATATATTTCGCTTAAAGTCAGCAATTTTAAGTAGAAGTTCTAAGCGAGTCTGGAAGAGTGTTCCATAATTTATTTCCATAATTTAGCTGCTAAAAAAATATGAAAAGGCGTGCAGGCCTTAAGTTTTTGTTTTCAGGTCAGGAAGAGAGGTCAGGAAGAGACAGAATATGATTACCGCGTATAAACTATAGGTTGTAGATCGCAAAGTAAACATATTGTTTAAATATCTTGGATATATTTTGGTTACGTCTAGGCCCTCTTGGGATTTTCGAAAGTGGAAGTTGATTTCAAAATACGTTGAGAGAGATTTATTACCTCGGGGATAAGACCTATAGGGAGGGATTAACTCTTCTTTTCCTTAGCTTCATTTTATCGGCCTAAGTAAAAGAGCAAAATCGTTAATTAGTTTTTTTTTCTTTCAGTCAACAATGCGTCCATTGATTATTTTACTCATCGCTAATACCACTTTGCTGTGCTCCTATGTCAGTGGAGTTGATGCAGATGATGACGCAGCGTTTGAAAGAGTCGCTGAATGCATCTATATTTGTACTCATGCTGACAACGCTGACGAAAATCTACCAGTGGCAACAGTAATCTGTGATGCTCACAAGGTTAGAGCCCGGTCAAACTTTACCCTCGAAAAACCCGAATCAAAGTAAAATGTATTTTTGATGAATTTTGTACGTTTTCCTGCATCACATATAGCAAAAGGATTATCCTTTTGTTTATTGCCTTTTTTTTCAATGTTTCCTATGGGCTTTGTTTTTAAAGCAGTATACTTTAACTCTGCCATTTTATTTAGCCGGCTGAATGACTTTCTAATGTTATCTGGGCTTGCGTACATTATAGGTTTGGGAGGAGGCAACGAAACAATGTCAATTTAACTAGAGGCAGCTAATTAATGGGGCAGCTTAGATTCTAAGATTTTTCTATCAATGTCACTAAATTCCTTCAATAATGTAAAAAAAAAAAAAACTTTTTACAGAATTTACTTTTATTGATACTTCCGACAGCTTAGTACACCGGTTAGCTGGAGACCTGCGTATTAAGATATTGATAAATTTTATTTAATTTTTTACTAGACCGGGTATGAATGCATGACAAGGCCATTTGATTCCTCACCGGATTCAAGCACTGAAATCTTGGATATTTATCGCGCATATATGTTAGAGCTTTTTTTCCTGGCCAATAAAGCTAACATGTGCAATCCACCACTTCCTTACAAGGAACTGAAAGAGCTGGTCGACAAATCTGGTGAGATAGAACATGCAAGGCAATACTCAGTAACAAAGTGAACCTGGGGTGTTTTCCTTTTCAACCAGCAAAGTGCAGTTGCATTGAGTTGGCTTTGATAATTTTTAATATCAAATCTCTGAATACTTATAAAAAATAAAGTCACATAAGCATTAGCTGATTTTCATGTGGGTCGTCCGGAGCTAGTCAGTTTTCAGAAGAGAGGAAAACCGGAGTGCCCAGAGATAACCCCTTTCATGGTACCGCGAACAGCAAACTCAATCTGGAATCCTGGGGCGCGTACTTTCACCACGTTAGTCACGTGGTACATCGTCCTTACCATCAGGCCAAATCACGTTCTCAGGTCACTTTACAGAAACAAACAGGATCGTGTTGTATAAAAGCAATCGGTGATCCTTAACTACTCCCCATTAGGTATTGGTACGACTAAGAATGCTATTAAAGGTTTACAATACAAGTTGCTCAGGCGTTAATTTGCACTGGAGTACAAATTAAAAGTCAACCATCAATTTGCCTGCTCTCAGTCAATCAGAACGAATTAAATTTCACCGTAATATCAAGTAATTGCACGCGAGTCCAAATCAAGAATTTTAGCCGGATATTTTCTTTTGGTATTTGAGGAGAATGCAAGATACCTCCACTAATCCTAACTCTTCTCTTTCAGGCATAATGAAGAAAAAAAACTTAATAAGCATCGGTAAGTTCGCAAAGGTGTAGAATCGTGCAAGTTGCAGTATACAGGGCGAAATTTCTTCTTAAATATCAGTTATCACTTCATATTCATGAGATAAAATAACGACTGAGCTGTAAGCGGACACTTTGCAGGTTAAAAAGTTATCTGAAAATTCTAGCTTGTCATTCGCAATTCGCAATTTACTTTGTACTTGTCAATAATGCAGTCACAAATTTATTAACCATATTTCTTGCACTGAATCTTGCAGAAAACGACGAATACGTTTCATGCGCAGGTGAAATCAACATGAACTGCTACACGGCTGGCGTCACTGACTGGAAGGCGAATTCCAGTTACTTCCGTATACACCTTGACCATGCAAAATGCTTTAAAACAGAAACACCAAAATGTGATTTTCCTATTCAACGGCACATCAACGCCGTCGTACAGGAGTTCAGCAAGCAGCTGAAAGTGCATGAGCCTTTGGGGGAACTGTAATCAAGGAGATCAAGCAACTGATTGAATGGAAGTTATGCCATAAGATGTTCTTGGGAAATATAGTTATATGAATTGTATAAATGCGATATATCGGGAACTAAACTCAAGGACTGTTGTTTGGTATCTATCTCATTGCTCTTTTATCGTGATTTGGTTGATGTCCGGATTCTGCTGGGCAAACAAAATCAGTATTGTTGACCGTAAACAATCACTTTAAAGGTATTTATCGCTTGGTTCGGTGTTAAATCTAATCAGTGTGTAGCGAGAAAATAAACCAGAGAATGTTAATGGTCATTTTCACGATTGACTTATATTTGCATTTGGTGAAATTTGTCTCTGTTTTATTTCGGTCCAAAAAGATCACATGGGCAGGGTCACGACTTATATTTATCCTTAGAAGTACTCGAAGCAGTAACACATGACATACAAAAGCCGCGCCCCGCATATTTTAATTTGCTTTTCAATGAAGGTTTTACGTATTATATCTAGAGCGGTTTTCAGTTGGGTGTCGTAAAACCAAACCCAAGGTACTGAATCACTCTAGCCAATCAAGGAGGAATTGTAGACGATGCAAAGAGCCAATCAAAACTCAAACTAATTGCATGTAGCCAACGGAAAACACAGGTCACACAACGAGCTACTTTGTCGGAATTCATCGGGGGTCATCATTGCCTACGAACGGGCCAACAGAGCGTTTCTTTCAGGTCGGGAACAGATATTATCCGTTACTTGAATACTGACATGGAAAGAAATCATAACCATATTACTCTGAGAACAGTTCAAAAGTGATTAAAACATTCTGCTGTCGTTATTGTTTTCCTCATTCAATTCTCTCGTCAACATGTTCTCAAAAGATCCGTATGTATACTGACCCCACGGCTTTACCTTCGTTCTTGATCAGCTTTCGATCTTGTGAAATAGAAACGGATTAACGTATTAAAAATGGAGAGATATTCTAACGACGTCTAACGACGAACTGAAAGACAAGCTTTCGCAATATCGAGCACGTCTCATATTCGCGTTTGGAGTTTCAATGGTCAAATGTTGCGCCCCTTCAATTTATCAAGAGTTGGAGATTAAGAATATTGTTGTTGGTTGGTTAGCTGCTCGATATTTTTTCCTCCGTCCACGCCTGCATAATTTGTTGCATACCTGTTTGATAATTTTTATGAGAGATTTGTCCTCCCCTCTCCCTTAAATAATCTAGTGGCCCACCCTCGAAGGATCTCAATATAAAAAGTTCTCCGAATGGGAAAGTGTTCCGTGATCAACTAAAAGCTCAGTGTCCTCCCACTAAAAGCTGTCTTTATGTATAAAGTTCCCTGCAAATCATGGAAAGGTTGTCGATCGACGAAACAGTTGCCCTTACACTACACGCAATATTTGCTTTTTTTCTGGAAACAAAAAATGTTTGTGATGTTTTTATTTTTCATAAGAAACATTGAAACATTTTGTGGTTGGGAAACGGTTTACGTGAATGACATATTCTCCACAACACAAAAACTTTCCAGAAAAGCGCTATGCCTTCGTTCCTTTTGGAAGATATCTACCTTTGGTCTACTTTGGTTTTGTGTTGATTGACAAGTTGTCATTATGATCAATTAATTTTTTAAACAATAATGTAAAAATTCGCTTGCAAAATTCTTTCATGAAAGTGTCAATTGCTTAGCACCTAGCTTATTTTGAACTGGCTAGCTGCGGGGTTAGATTAAGTAAAGGATCAGTAAAGAAGCCTTTTTTGCCTCAAGGCAGTTTGTGTGAAGGAGATATTACCTGCAACATGCATTACCTTTCAGAAAAGTATTTTATTTTCATTACTTTTTAACTCGTGAATGCGTAAGCAAGTTAAGGGTTGAAGTGGTGGACCAGATTATTACATTAGGGTTGGTCTATCATCTGTCTTAGCCTCCCATCGGAATTTCGCTGTTTTACAGGCCCAGATATCGTTTGACATCTCTAGCTCAAAATGTTCCTTTGCCAGTGAAGTGTGATAAAACATTACCAACTCTGTGTATCGTGCAAACAAGTGATGCCGTCTTCATCTTCCTCTTACATGAAACGTTTAACCATAAAATATCGACGATGAAATATTGTCTAAGATCATTTACAACTCTTTTAAAATTGAGAAATCGACGACGTTCCACCTTGACAGGACGTTATGTCAAGTGAAAGTTAAAATAAAAGGTGTAAGTACTGCGAATTAACTATAGATCTTTAATCAAGGACTGTGAAATACAAAATATATTACGTTAAACAAAGAATAGAGATGACTTAAATGCTCAAATTTGTATGAAGTTTTTTTCTTATGTAAAAAAAGTTGATCTCGCATAGCTTGAAACAGGCAAACGTCCTTTGGTATTCACTCATTACATGAAAATGGACTTGTCCTGGCAGGGTAACATCGTCATTAGTGGGTTTCTGTTCCTAGAATTGCTTGGCAATCCTCGACGTTTAGCAATGCGTAGGAGAACGCTTCGGGATGTATAACAGTCAGTAGCTTTGGTTGAAGAAAAACTGCCAACTCTCGGGCTACAGGAAGTGTAGAATCCATGTTACAGTGACTAACTGAGATGACTAACCGAGATAAGAAATTATCTGCTAAGTGTGCCGTGAGTACAAGCAATGCTGTTTTCAGCTGTACAGTGGAACTCCGCCTTACGGTCACCTTGCTATTACGGCAAGGTCTTTTGTCCTGGCGAAATAACCCCCGTTTATACGGCCACTCAAACCAGTTATGTTCAACTTTCCATTGTTAATATTGGAAAAGTGATTAAAGGGGCTAGGTCACGCAATTTTAGGCAGTTTCAGCACTGATCAAATGGTCATAGAATTAACTAAAATATCACAAAAGCGGCTCAAAACTATAGAAGATCTCAAACAAAACACAGGAAAGCCAAGAAGGGACATGAATGGACAAAACTGGAGAGGATTAAAATGGACTGGATTTGGGTAAATTTGAAAAACGTCGGCCCACCTTTTTTCAAATTTGTAAATGTCATTTACACAGCTGGAAAATCATTCTCAGTTGTTTTGTGGCCGTGATTTTGCAAGTGAAAGACTTTTGCTCTGCCAATTTGACACTTAGAGCTCATAATTAACAAAATTAGACAAGATTACCTAAAATAGTGTGACCTAGCCCCTTTAAAGTTTCAATTTTCTTAAATCATATCTGCATTCTGGATGCTTATGAAAGAACAGTTGTTTAGAAATGCAACTTTGATATACCTGTGAAGAATTCGTTCAATTTAGATCAGTCATGAAATTTGACCCTGCCAGGTTAAAACGGCCACCATATAACTGACGGCCAAATTTTCATGGCCCGTTGGTGACCACATTAATCGGTTTCCTTGTACTTTTAAATTAAACTAAATGTCTGGAAACTGATGATGTGTCGTCAGTAATTTTACATTTTTTTCCTATTTTAAAATGTTTAACTATAAACGTATGCAATGAAATATTGCTTGAGAACGTTTGCGCCCAAAATGTTCTCACGCGCAGATTTCTTTAAAACTTACCATTAGTAAGGTAAAGATCAACTGTTGCCAAAAAAAAGCAAAGCAAAAATTGGGGTCACGGTGCTCGTTTTCCAGATATGGCGCATTGAAGACCATACGTTTCTACAAGCTTTCGTTATTTTAAGACGATCTTAGCTTACAGCTATCAGCAATAAAAGAAACTACATTAGAGAAATTTAGATTCGGTTAACGTGCTCAATTCAATACAGCTGAGACTATCAGATAAACTTTTTCAGTTGATGCCGGTCTTCGAGGTAGAACTTGAACAGTTTACAAGTGCGAGTAAACATTGCGAGCCTTTCTCTACAATGAGTGGTGTCCAGTCTTTTGTGGGCATGAAGCAAAGATGGCGGCTACCTGTACGGGAATGGGACAACGTGGGCAAGGATTTCTGTGAATTATATGAATGCTTTTCCCGTAAGCTGAATCAGCCCAGCGTTATATACATGAAACGGGACCAAAAAAGTGGTTACTTAAGAAGTTACTTGACTGATTTATCCAGGTGAGCGCATAATTGAGCTTAAATTCATTATCAGCTACAGGCATCTTGAGCTGGACCAATTTTCGATAACGGCGTAACACATGTATTTTTTTTTTTATCATAGTCGATATACTGTCAAATTTTAAGCCATGAAATATGGCCTGTATAATATCAGACTACCTTCTTATGTCGCTGGAAAATGGAAATGAATATAACATAACGAGTGCTCCAGTTTCTTGAAAACAAAACTGTACTGCCATTTGAACTGATATCCCAACCGATTATGCGCAATCCCGAGGGGGAACTCCCAGAAAAATTGGATGGGGGTGTGTGGCCCCCTTCCCAAAACTCATACTCTATTTATGACCAAAATCTGTGATTTTCCCTACCACATTTATGACCAACAAGAGTAGCTTCTTCTAATGCATCAATTCCAGCAGTGCCCATCCATCCCCCCCCCCGCCCGGACCAACCCCTGGGTATTAGCGTTGTTTTAAAAATTGGGCAAATTCCCCTCCTCTGGGATCGTCGCCTTCCAACACCTCTGCAGTTTTTGTCATTAGTCAGTGAATAAATTGTTCCACTTTTCAGTATTTGCTATGGTAAGACTTAAAAGACAACAGTACATGTTAGTTGATTCTGATTATACTTATTTCTTTATATTGTACAGTTCCAGAAAATATCCATACTCCCCCCACAGAAGGGATTGGAATTTCCTGGGAGTTGGGGGGGGGGGGGGGTTCTGGAAGAACTAAGTGTCATACATTTCTACAAGAAATGTGTGAAATGTATAAATTTATGTAAGAAATATATAACGATTTTGTTTTTAACAGTTTGCTAGAGGATAACGTGACACTAAATATTTTGTTGTATAAGAACCATTTGTTTTGAATATTTTGACTTGAATAAAGACAATCCCGTTGAAAATGTTTACAATTAAACAACTATGATTGTTTGAGAAATCTCACAACTTTAATATTTTATTTCAATACTTGGTTAAAAGTTCGTTGAATCAATAACCAAAAAATTTAAACTTAGATTTTTTTTCTTTCAGCAGTGTCAACAACATACACGAAGCTGGACTCTTCAATCCACAAAAATGGCAACTGTTATAAAACTTCCGTGTGGGAGGTATGGATATTTTCTAGAACTACATGTGCATGTATGTGCAACAACGGTATAAAAATAAGCAAAAATACATAATACTAAGCCCTGCTTAACCAAATACATGTATTCCCCAATGTCTGATTTTAGTCATGAATGCTTAAGGGTTTTTAATTGCCATACTGTAAAAGAATCAGTTTAATTTTATTGATTCACGTAAATGATGTCAAAACAAAACCGTGATAGAAAAGCTCTTGGAAAGATGCCAAAAATTTTGACACTTGATGGGGCGGGAAAACTGATTTCTAACTTCAATACACATGCATGTCCACATGCACAAGTTTTTGTTTGGATTTCACATGAGAACGTTACTTTGTAATAGCCTGTTATGATATGCTGTAGTTTCTGCACGAAGAAACAGTTTTCCGCTTTTGCTGCGCAAACACTCCTTGTTTTCTCTGTAAAAAATAAACACTACACAATGCTCACCATGCAGGCTGATTTGCTTTTCTTTGGCAGGAAACTTGGGCTTTTTCAGCGCCCTTTCCCCTGTTCTATTATTAAACTGTGCAGGGATTGCGGTGGACGTGTCCCCAGCCTCGAGCCATGATAGGCTCCTGTATTGGCAGGCTACTTTTTCTGTGAAGAATCAAGACATTTTACATGTAAATGATGATGCAATATTGCATTTTAAGCTTGCAAGATCTGTCTTGAAGATTGTGTCATTTGAATTCGCAAACCTAAAGTATTTTGCAATAAACACTTAGATTAAGGGATGCTTTTAACTAGGAAAATTTTTTGACAGGTTTACGTAAACCATGTACCACGAATTAATCTGACAGTGTTGAATAATTGCTAAAAGACGATATGTTTTAGTACTTTGGGTTAGCTTTTCCAGCCACGCTTTGACTGGCTGGAAAATTGACTGGCTGTGAGGATGATTTTGCCAGGCTGGTTTGACCGTCTACAGAAAAGGTTTTCTTCTGAAGAAGTTCAGTTGAAAGAATTTTGCCTGCCTGTGAAAACCAGTTGCCCTCCTGCAGTAAATGTTAATTAATTTAGCCCTTGAAAACAACAAAATGCATTCTTTCATTTGGTTTTTTTTTTTTCATAAATTTAAGACTTAAAACTTTTCACTTGTGGTAGGGTAAGTTGCAACACATTTCAGGAATCAGTTGACACCAGAACTTGACAGAGAAATAAATGTAACCAAAGAGACGAAGGATTAAAGTGCTGCCACCTCACTTTGAATAATCAATGATCTGTCATATTTTATTTATTAATTGTCACTGTATATTTATTTTCCATCAGTGATCACATGTGATACATGTAGCTGACTACAGTGGGTTAAGCCCAACTGTGAAAACTTGCATCCACTTGCATGCAAATTTGATCTTGACCAAAGTGAGCTTAAGTCATTGCAGGTCAATGCAAGTGCACCCAAGGCCTGGCCAAATGAAGTTGCAAGTACACCCATGTTTGAGCTTGCCTCTTGTGGGTCCATTTGGCCTGGGCTTTACTTTTGGAATGTCACTACTTTCAGCATATTCTGTTAATAGCCATGAAATTTAATTGCTACTTTCATAGGGGATCATAACCTATAGTTAATCATTTTGTATAAGTTATAGTGACTATATGTACATGTGTATAATGTACATGCTTAATAAATCTCACACAGAACTCAAATTATTCTTAATCCAGTTTTTATTGCCATTTTGTCATGTTATTCTAGAATATAGGAACCCCACCTTACAGTCACCTTGTTATTATGCCACATTCTTTTGTCCTAGCGAAATGCCCATACATTTTTCTCATAGGAAAACCCTTTGTAAATGCGGCCAGCCCTTTAATATGGTCAACTTCCACATTTTGAAATCCCAACCTGTATAATCCTTTACAATATTACCCTGTTTAAATGGCCACTTGGCCAGTTATATAGTAAATGGTTTAAACCTAAGATTATCAGTAGTTTGTATAGTGTGATTGTCCAGGTGAGGGTTATGTTCATCTTTTCAAACTAAATATTGTATGAACTGATTGAAGTTGCAACTTTTTTAAAATTCCATCTGTATTCTGGATGTTTATATAAGAACAGTGGTTCAGAAGCGCAATTGTGATATTAATATCTGTTACTTCGGTTAAGACATCACTCAATTTAGACCAGTCATGAAATTTGATCCTACCCCATCAATATGGTCAACCTGTTAATACGGCCAAATTTTCATGGCCCATTGGTGACCGTATTAACAGGGTTCAACTTGAGGTTGCTGGTATCCATTTATAATCCTTGGTGAAGTAAGTTACTGTTTGAGTAAAGTGCTGCGTGAAGATCATAACTCAAGGACTTTGGGAAGGCTTCTTAATCTGGGGACCATTTCACCTGGGGCCCATTTCTTGAAGGTCCTGAAAAGTTTTTGCACCCGAAAAGCCATAGTAAAATTTCAAACCTTTTGACTATGGAGCTGTTTTATTCATATATTCTTAATATGAACAGAGGTCCTCTTCATATAAGAAGTTTCAGGCGTATACACCTCTCTGTCTTTAAGTACCGATTAACTAAAAATGGCTTTTTGGGTCCAAAAAGATTCCAGGGCTTTCGAGAAATGGGCCCCTGTTGTTATGCCACTACACCATAAACATTTCTACAGTACCTGAATTTTTCTATTTCTTCTTTTGGACAGCTGAAGACAAAATACCTGAGGACAAGACAGGAGGAGGATACTATTTACAAGCTTATTTTAGAATGATGATTTTTTTTTTTTTTTTGCAATCCAGGAGCAGGTAAACACTTGTGTTCTTATGTAAGGATCAAGTCAAAACTGAACCTGGTTCCTTCAGGGGAATCCCCCAAGGACATCCCTGCAGGGTACCCAAGTCATTAAATTCTGCTGCAGAAAAAGAATTAAAATGCACCACTTTTTTTTCCTTTCTTAATTAATGCACTATTATTATAGTATCCAAAAATAGTCAGAGAAATTTTTGTTTCTCAAAAGCAGGGAAAGTTCAGGGAACAAATGGAGAAGATGGGAAGGTTCCCTTTTGTACTGTACCTTTGAAAAAAAGTAGCTAGACCAAACTTCTGAACTAACTCCATTTCAATTAGAACCTATAGTACAACACACTTTCAATAAGTGACCACCAAACTAACTAAGAACCGACACTACTCAACTTATACCAACAACTACTTGCCGCTACAGTAGTCACCACGGTATTTCTTGACCTCAACAGAACTCACATGATGTTCTTCAACCAGCCTCAACACAAACTTCGCCAAAGTTAAATCCGTTGAATCAGACTATAACTAATCAGTCACTGATTACTACCTTTTCATAAAGGCTTGACAGGTTCTCAAAGCATCAGTGCTTTTACACTAGACAAACTACTTAATGATACTTGTCCACTTTTTTTCTTTGTGATTGGCAACTTGACAGTTGTTCCTTTGGGCACCTCAGAATGGGACATACAATACTGTAATGTATTCCTCAATCCCCTTCCCCCCCCCCCCCCCCCCAGCTCTCATTCTCCAACCTTGTCATGATTCACTGTTATTTCCGGGGTTCCCCAGGTTAAGGATTAGTTTTGAGTTGATCATTGCATTCCTTGATGTAAACCAAGTTCTGCTTTTAATTTTGAAATACCACAGACATGTAAATAATTTAAAACGCTTTCATTGGCTCAGTAAGTAAATTACATGTAGTTTTAAAGTGGATAACATTTCATTTGGTTATATTTTAATGTTTCTTCTGTATTTCCTCCTTGAAACCCTTGTTGGACTTCCTGATTTTTGCCCATACATGTCTTTGAGAAGGGGAAGTGGCCTTAATAGTAATATGGGCTCGAGGGTATAATTCTGCTTTTATACCTAATAGGGGTACTGAACAACAAGTAAAAATAAATGGGCAGGTTGGACTCTTTACAGAAAGAAGGGGCCAACTGAAGAAATACAGTAATTTTTCAGGAGAGTGAGAACACTTCTGAATGTAGATGACTTATCATTTCATTCATTCTTGTTCTACATGTGCATGTATATTTTAAAATATTCTGCAGTCCAATTGTAAAGAAATTTTTTTCCCAAAATTTCCTTTCTAGCTAGTGAAAAATGGAAGTCGGCATCAGAAGTCAAGGGTTTTTTTTTAACTTAAAAAAGGTCACTCCAAAAAGCTTACTTTTTTGTCCTCGCCTGTGCCTGTAAACATTTAGGTTTTTCCTTTCACTGAAGTTTCAGTCTCTGAAGTGCCTGCTATCCTGAAAAAATTGGTCTCAAAAGAAATGACTTCAGAGGCCATCATTTCGAAACTGTACCTGGCTGCCAGACCATGTTTATGTGACATCATTCTGTACGACTTGAAATTGGCGGGAAGGAGAAAACCTGCAACTGACTTGCATCAAAATGTATTTTTTCCAAGGGATTATCCACTTCACTATCTTCAATGCTATCATTTCCCAGTCTGGAGCATGTTTAGCTGAAAATAATATGGCTCAAGAGCAGCCATAACCCAGCGTGGTAGTCAAAAGGCTTGTCGGAAGCCATTTGGACAAAATTTCTTGAACGGAATTGACGCAACGGAAATGCAGCCTGGCTGCTGAGTACTGTTCAAAATGGTGGCCATGATGTCAAATTTTTTGCTTCCTTGGAGACGAATTTCACAAGGAAAACCTGCACTTTAGAGGCTGAAACTTCGGTGAGTGGCTAAACTTGGTGCAAGGTTTTTATTAGCGTTGACAAAAAAAATATACGTTTAATTTACATTTTTGGAGTGACCGTCTCCTTTAACCATTTCAAAACAACAAACAACAGGTGACTACATTTTGTAGTCCAATGATTTTTTATTGATGTGCTAAACAAAAACTCTGCTGCTGTGGCCACAGTGTCTTGATATTAAGTTAATTGCTACGAAAGTGAATATAATCTGGCAAATTAATAATTGAGTAACTGCTAAATTGAAGACTCCTTTAGCCTTATGAAAACATGTTAAGGACTGATTGATTTTAGCAGTGGTTGTTACAGTTGACTGTTTCCGTAACATAATGTTTTTTTTTTTAACAGGACAGGGTTGTTGACCCTGTGCCAAACCCCCAACCTGGAGGGCCAGGGGATCACTGTTTGTCAGGCCCCTACCCTTCGACCTGTCCGGCATGGGTGGCCCTACCAGGGTACAAGACTCCAGCCGGCATAGCTCTCCAGGTTATTGGGACACGCAAACCACCCTACCACGATAAGGTAGTGATCCCATTAGGGTGGAAAATTACAGTTGAAAACTAGAATTTGATTAATATCATTGATATAACTACTCTCTGAAGAGCTGTGTTACAAATTCTATGGCTTGCCTGTAATTTTTTTTTGAAGAATTCTTTGTTTATGTATATTCACATTATTCAAATTCTTCTCTGAGGTGTTATCCACTTTCAACAAATTTATTAAGAATGCATGTTATTGTTTGCGATAACTGTTTGTTTTCATTTGACCTCTGTTTGGCTATGCATGTCTGTGGTATTTGCAGTTACTGTACAGTGACCCATTGGTACAAATATGACTTCACCATTCAGTTTATTTATTAGCACTTATCCCTTCAGCACGAGTTTGAAGTTACCCAAATCTGCAAAATACTTGGAAAATATGACGACTGACACTGAAAAAGTTTGAAATATTTTGCTTTGTTCAATTTGTCAATCACCAATTAAGTGCAATGTGCAAGTGTTAAAATGAATCGTTGATAAAGTAAAAAAAAAAGAAATTATAACTGCACTTTGGTATTCAAAAGTTCTACAGGGCAGGGGGATGAGTGTTTTCAAGTTCCAAAATGTCAGTTGTGTATCACCTCAATCAAAGAGATTGTAGTTTCAATTTCTACTGAATTCCAATTACTTTGACAATAAGGCTTTATCAAAACGAATTAATGATCAGTAGAAAATGAATATGGTGATTCCACTTTGGTCTTCAGTGGTTTTATCGTTGGTTGTTTGTGGAGTTCAAAAACGACTTGCGAGTTTTCAAAAGATTTAATTTTCATTTCTGCCAAACTCTCATTACTTTGACTATGCAGATTTATTACAATGCATCATTGATGAATTTAGAAATCAAAATTGGGATTTCACTGTGTGATTCAGATATTTTATTTCTTTTTAGAACTAAACTCTCATAACTTTGTTTGAACTTTTGCTGAAGTGATACGTACAAAGTAAATGTCAATTATTTGTTTTATTTATTAATCCCTTTGGAATGAGGCTATGAAGTCTTGGTTGTTTTATGGTCCAGAACTCGCGGAAAATCCATGAAAATAATTACACCCCATTTGGGTTATGTTTTAAGTGAAGTCTCTTGCCAAAACAATATGGGCCATTGTAAAGTTAGTGATATGAGGGCACAAGGAAATCGATGCTGAAATACAATGTATGTTATAGAGCTCTCAGAACCACAAAGACGCACTACCTGAGGATATACATGTAGCTATCTCTTCATTTCCATACAATGTCATCTCGAAGTCATATTTAGAGATTCTCTTGAAATGTTGCAAATTTCTTTATTATAAATTTACACTTGCAGAGAAAACATTTAAAAAGACACTTCATTTTCTTGATGATTTAGCTGTCTCTAAACTTGGATACAATTTAATTTGTAATTCATGTTAAAAGATTTTCTTGAAATACTTGACACTTCTTAAAATTATTTGAAAATTTACAATTACAAAGAAAGTTAAAACTATGCAGCTAATTTCCTTGAGGATATGGCCGTCTCCAAAGTTGGATACTACTTTGGTCTTTAATTCGTATTTTACAAAATTAATTGTCTCTAAATATTGCAAAATTCTTAAAATTATTTGGAAATTTACTATCACAAGTTAAAGTTGCATTAAATTATCGTTGTTTTTGTAATCCCGTTTATAGTGCGTCTTTGTGTTTAATACCTCATTTCATTGCTGTATTTTTGAGGCACAAAATGTGCTTAGTTGCTCAGTTTGGAAAATGGCTTTTCCGGATTATTTTTTTATTCGGGATCAACCCTTTTGACGTCAGCATCGGGCAAAAAAGTCATTAATTGTCGCGTTCCGCCCGCTTTTAAAAGAATACTTAGCATTTTCTTTTACATGCTGAAATTTTATCGCAGATTTTCAAGGAGCTACCTTGAGTTACAGGTTCATATCTCGCAAATTCGAGGGGATTTTCAATCGTTCGTGCTTCTATTAAATTAAGACAGCCCAATTGGAGTTTACGATGTTACGATGTGAGTTGTCTAGATTTCTGTAAGCAAACTATAGCGTGACATGCAAAGACGCGTCACGCTTACGTAAAAACTTTCTTTGACAGTTACGCAAAGTATGAATAGGGAAGGGCCAACTTATTTCAAAGTCGCCTTCTTGAGCAACTAAGTACAGTTTGCAACTCGCAAAAACTACAGCGAAAACGCGATAGAAGTACAATGAGAGTTTTATGGCAGACATTTTATTAAGTAGTGGTCTTCTTTAAAGCAGAACTTGGTTTGTGGTCCTCTTAATCAGTGTAATCTCTCACACAACTAATCTCTTAATGTTTTTGATGGCGGCGTGGCAAGTGCGTAGTATGAAACATTGGGTCGTTATCATACTGTGTAACGGACATAATTTATGCGAAACAGTTACTACAGCGGTTGGAGAAAGTTGGAACTTAGTTCTACTTTCTGTAACCGTTGAAGCGACTTGATTTGCAAACGTTTTGTCCGTTGCGCGTTGTGTTACACGATTCGATGTTTCATTAACTTGTCACGCCGTTTTCGAGAAGGTTGCGGGACATGTTACGTGACAGATTACGATGTCAGGACTTAGTCATGGACACAAGTGTTTACCTGGTTTGTTATGATGGACTGCAGGTAGAAACGACAACACACGAAACTGTCTCTTTGTCTCTTCAATTGCGTTTTTATTGTGTTACAAAAAAAAAAATAAACAAAATCTAGTCGATCTTGTCCCTGCTTGTCGGGTTGTTTTCACTCCGCTCAGAGTTGAAGAGTTTCTTCTGTTGCTCATTAATATTCCAACTTTAAAATCCTGGTTTGTTTATATGCTCCGTCATCTTTGATGACGACACTTGAGCATTTTAATATGGCCGTTTGCTCTCAAGTGGAGATGGCATAATGAGGGAGGTGAGAGTTTGCTCCCCATGCCTCCTCGGTTGTACTTAAATACGTCTTAATACCACACCATTTGAATTGGAATTTTTGAGAACCGTAAGTAATGCGCGAAAAGATTAATGCCAAAATAGTAAAATTTAAGATGCGTGTTCCAAGCACTGTATCTAGAAATTTCCGTTGGAGGGAAAAGGAAAACAGGAGCGCTAAAGTACAAATCATGTTTAGTAATTTCCATGGATGCCAAGAAAAGAATCCAACGCAAAAAATCATTGATCTGACTTTCCGACCAAACCTCCTGCCGACTGTCCTCCCACAACCTTCACCAAAAGAACACAAGTCACTTGAAACTCTACGTCCAAACTGATACAGGTTTAGGAATTTTTGCTTACGTTTAAATAAGATCAAAGTTAAAGCGATGAAAGATTAGTAATATGTTTTCAGGTTTAAGCGTATTTTGCTAAAGTAAAAAAAATACTGATGCGAAAGCAAACGGGCGATTTTCGTCCGTTCACATCACCTAGAATTGCATTAACTTTGTTTTGATATTTAGTTGCAGTTATTTAAAATCGATCGAGTCTAATTTGTACAAAAAAATCCAAATAGTTTTCGAAAGAATCGTTTAAATATTCATAGTAAATCTTATTAAATATTCACAAGTAAAATCGTCTTTAAGGTATTCCTGGAGGCTAAAGTGACATTTTTGTTTTGCCAAAATTTTTTGTCCGCTAGAAGATAATTTTAAAACACAAACGTATGCTAAGTTTTAGGTCGGAAAAACCAAACCCGTCTGAGATATTGGCATGCGAAGTTTCGTTTCTATGTAGGTTTTCGCGGTAAAAATACGAAAAAATGTCCTGCTGTGGTCTCCCAAAGGATGGTCTTGTTGACAGCTCAACGCAATAAAACCTGGTAATTCGAAATGTGACACCCTCTTTGATCGTGATGGCAGCCGAGGAAGCAGTAAATGCGCTCGACCGTACTTTCAGAGAGAACGGGTAAATAAATCGCTTCGTGTACTGAATTTGTTAATGCTTGACGTCGTGGCCACAAACAGTCCTTCTGGGATACGGATGCTAAAAGATAAAAGCAATTGTAAGTAACAGCGCTTTGGCAGAGTCATTGTAATTACAATAAACAAAAGCGCACTGGAAAATCATCGGTCAAGGTTAGCTAATGTTTTCACATAAAATTTGTAGCTACACAAGCTAACAAAACATGAATCAAAAATTTCACTGGGAAGTACCAAGGGGAAGTGAAATAAACGTATGTTATGGACGCTTATGTAATGAGAATGTATTCATTGCTCACAGATCACATATCATAGAAACGTGAGAAAATCTCAATGCTAGACAAGACAACTAATCGAGCCATCAATCTTCAATGAAAAAAGTTATGAAATTGAGACGGTTTGTTGTAAGCTACAAATCAAGATACAAGCAGGAGTCTCACCATTCCCTATTGCTTTCCTCACGAAGTTCCTTTAGCGGTGGTTCGTAGTCAGAGTCATCGTGGGGAGAATCGGTCGTTGATTTCTGCTCTCGTTTGGCGTTGACAATGGTTTTAGTTGTTTGAAAGGTCTCCAAGACCCCTTCATCTCTCAGTTGCCGTTCTACATCTTTCGCACTTTTTAGTGTCTTTCCACCAGGGTTTGTGTAGCGTAGGTAGACCTTAACTCCCGAGGACGACTCCCTCTCCTCCTGTTTTATCGTCCAGCCAGCTTCCCTCAACTTATCAAAATCTAGCGCAATTCTTGATTGTGTTCCAGAACCACGAATCGCATTACCCTTCACCGCCTTCGCCGCTTTCTCGCTAGTTTCTCTCTGTCGCTTTTTCGGCGGCATCACTCCGACTACTTCTTTTTTTCTTTCGTTTTTTTTTTCGCTATATTCTCTCGCGCGTCCTATCTTTCGCTCGCTTCGAATGTCAATTCTCGCAATCACGCTGTCAACACTAACAGTTGGATGCCGTTGCGGGTACCGTTGCTATGGAAAGGTGTTATTGTTTGTAATCGCTTTTTCCGATTGGTTTCGCGGGAAAAATAGCACCCCGTAAAAGGAAAAAAGGGCCCAAAGCAGGGCCGTTTTAGGCGATATACCGCTGGAAACTATTATTGTAGGCATTTACAAGATGGCTGCCGAGGAAAACAACGAAAGGAGAGCTTTCCGACTGGTAATTTTCGAATTAAAGCTCGATCTTGTGTCTAAATAAATGGTATAAATAAATGTGGGAGATTGTTCATTTCATTTTCTTTTCATAGGTTAATCACTACGACTTAAAACTTGGCAGACAAAAACTACGTATGTGAACGGACTTTTTTGTGCGAGTACGTCAAATGCCTTTGAATACAAGACTCGTAGAAGCATTGCCATTTTTATAAGGGTGTGAAAACATATTTCTAGACATAATTTTTTCCCGTTTTCCTTTTCTCTGACGTACTCGCACGGAATTTTAGTTTTCAACCTCGTGCATAAATTGGCCAAACCTTTCTAACATTGAAGGAATATTCTTTGAGTTATTTTGCAATAATCAAAACAAGAGGGTTTCGACCACGCCCATTTAAATATCAAATTTCAGGGACTACTTTCATTCTGGCTGAAGAAAATTATTTTTTAAAGTAAATACATAGAACAACGTTTTAGATGTAAAAATTTGATCATTTTTGAGCCAATATTTTTAATGATTTGATGCATGCAAATATGGTAGAAAAATATGCAAATTAGCCTCCAGGAATACCTTAAAAAAGGCAAACACGGTGGAATTTTGAAATTTATTTGTGCTTTTGTTATTGCTAATCTTGGCTTTGAATAACATAAAACAACGAATGATCCTCGGAAACTCAGGGCAGTTAGTCGGAAGAGTCGACGTAAACCGAGCGGCAAAATCGACCCGACGAACGGTTTTACCGCTCGGTTTCCTTCGGTCTCGTCACGACTAACTGCCGCTGCACCCCCGAGGATAACAACGAAGTTGAGCAACTATAAGAAAAAAACGATGAGAAACGTTTTCTAGGTACAGTTTGTTTAAGACGTAAAGATCAACAATTGGTCTACGAAATTTAAAAAAAGAAAACGAAATATATGCTTGGTTTTAGAAGTTGAATTTATAGTTTTGGAGTGCGATATTGATAATTAGCTTACATTTATGTACTTAGTCAAAAACTAAAGTTTCCGCGGTACTCTCAGGTTTTGGAAATCAAAATAAGAAACTGGCCAAAGTTTAGTGTAGAAAAAAAAGAAAAATTAAATACCAACTTCAAGATCAAGTAAGTTAAAGAAGGCTAGATAAACCCTAGACGTACAAAATTCATATCGAACTATGGATACGTTTTGTCGCGTACCCAAGTACATGGGGAACGGTAAGCGTCAACCACAGCGTACAAAACTTGATTTTTAAATTACTTTAATGAATCAGCTATCGTACACGTGCGGTGAAAACTACAAGGCAAATTTGATTGCGTAATCAGAAACGAACCTAAATAAATAACAAGCGAAAATAGAAATCATGAAGAGCAAAAAAGCGATCAATATGTACAATAGAAACTCACGTCTGATCCTGCGTTAGCGAGGTAAACACATAGACTCCAAGAAAATAACTCAAACTCCTGACTCCTAAACACTCGGATGACCCCGATACTGAGATGACTGCGTGGGTTATGTAAGCGACTGGCTTTTAAAGTAAATTGATAGCTAAATCACATGATATAAAACGCTCTGATTAATGATTAAAGGGCACGAACAATGAAACGATAGAAACGATAATAAAACTAAACAGAGCTGCAATGATAGAGTAAACAAAAACGATCTCTTATACTTTGAGCGTTCAGCAAAAAAAACACCTTAACGAGGTTAGTTAAACGTTTTGAAAGTCAAAATGAACAATTGGCCTACGCTTTGACCTTTGATCACGAAAAATGTAACTATGGGTGCGTTTCTTTAAGAAAATCCAAGATTGGATTCTTAAAACCGAAAGAATCCGAAAACGGATTTTGCGGATTCTTCGGTTCCTTTGACGCACCATGATCCTAGAGATCTTGGATTGATCTGTTTAGTAAAGAAACGCAAAATCCGTTTTCGGATTCTTTCGGATTTAAGAATCCAACCTTGGATTTTCTTAAAGTAACGCACCCATATATATTTAGTAGCTAAGATTAAAATTTCCCAAAAAGAAGCCTTCGTCATAGGCGTTATTTGTATCATTACGCAACACTCCGGGAAGAAGTGTTGCGTGACAACTCAAGTAACGCCAACGCAATAGACTGCTTTTGAGTTCTTTTAGGTTAACTAATTCCTGGAGTTAATCAGAAAAAGAAGCCAAAGTTGTAATTCCAGATAATTTTAATTTATATTTTAAGCGGTTAATGCTCTTAATTTTTCTTTGAACCGTGGACTGATAGTGTTAATAAATTATGTTCTTACGATAATTGTGACTGAGTTATTTTTATTCGATACCTAATTTGTTTTTACCTTCAGAATTTAAACGAAAAGAAATATTTTTAATTTAAAGAAAAGCCCTAAACGAGAATCAGCTCTTTCAGAAGACTCCCAGATGACTATCAGCTCAATCTAGTGTCGCTTGTGAAATTCCAGTCAAGCCAGATCAGTGACCTTCATTGTTCAAAACCAACCCCAACATCCTGGAAATGTACTACCCATGACCTGCACTAAAGCACTACTGTTTTACGTCCTCAACAACAGAAAAATTCCAGAAACACTGATTGAAAACAAACATCTTTCAAGCCAATTAGAATAAAGGTGTGGTTTTCTGACGTAGTCAAGTAAAGCCAAAAAGACATGAAAAGCAAACCCTCACCTTCCCCCATGATGCCTTCTCCACTTTAGAGCAAACGACCACACCATCAAAGTGTCCAAGTGCCTCCATCAAAATGAGCGGAACAGATAAACTCACCAGGATTTCTCAGTTGGAATATTGCAGAGGAACGTCAGAAACACCGTCCTCAGAGCCAGAGTTTCCACAACCCTGCAGGGACATCGATCGGCTAGATTTAAATCTGACCGTTTGTGTTGTGTGCGGGTGTATGGGCCATCTCAGTTTCTGAAAATAATCTAAAATATACTACGTTCAGTAGAAAATACCAAATCCACAAAGAAAAAACTAACAAGCTCATTAGCACAGTGAAAAAAACTATTCACTTGAGCTAAAAGAAACCTATACTCTAACTAACTAGTTCTGCTATTGAATTGATACTTAAGTAGTAATAATACTTAGACATACCCAATCTGCCTAAGTTAACACTTTTTGTAGAAAAGTAGGATTAAAAAGCCCGATTCCCTAAGTGGTTTTGAACTAGTGAAAACTACTGCATCAAAACCCTAACGAAAATAACCATAAGGGTTAATTTTCTCTCTATTATACATGTACTATGATGCCAATATTATGGCTGACTAGGAACGCTCACTAGATCTGAAGAGTCTGTTCTACACCCCTGTTCTTCTGACTATCCCCACGTTTGGCCTATCTTTAACACGTTAGTGTCAATGCTAATGTGAAGACCTTATGACACTAAAATTTGTAGTGTTTTCTTAGCAGAGTTAATTAGTAATAGTTTACTTCTGTGCTAATGAGCGTGCAGTGGCACCTTTAAACAAAGGAGGCAAAGAAATGATTTTAGAAAAAAAAATTCGTTTTTTTTAAAAACTGATCGAGAAAGAAATAACAATTTTGTGTGACAATAAATGCATGTTAGCTATAGAAATTTGTGAAATCCTACAGATTACTATTGCTTTGATTTCATAATTTCTTAATCCTACAATTGAATATACTTTAAATGCATTATTTTGGAAAAACGTAACTCAGAATTTTTTGCAATACTGATCGTGTAATAAATATCAATTTTGTATAACACTTAGTAAATTGAATAAATTTGTGAAAAGCAGCAGATTGGTATTGCATTCAATTAATAATTTCTTGATCAGCCAATCAAATTTACTTGCATTACCACAAAAGGGTAGTTTTAGGAAGCTTCCTTTGTTCAAAGGTGATAGAATAACAATACTATACATGTAGTTTCACGCACCATCATGCTATTGATCAGAACAAAAAAAAAAATCAGTGACAAAAATGAAAATGTTGTTCACCAAAAGAAAATAGTTGTGATCAGTGAAAACTGAATTAGCCAACGATTTTAGAGCATGATGCATGTTGAAACTACAAAAAGAAAAGTAAAATATTGTCTTGAATACAAGTTTCCTATTGAGCAGCTACTTTCCCAAAACAAGTTTATTTGGATTACAAGAAAAGCAAATAGCTAGCATAGCATACAACATACAGTGTACATGTATATTTTTTCAAAATCAGACATAAAAATGAAGAGAACCTTAAAAGGTTTCTTATGTTGATGTTGGCAAAAGATATTGTTTTTCAACTCCAAATTAAAATTAAGATTTCCGCGGAAAACCAATGGAAGTGAACAGATTTCACCATAAAGCTGCTCAATAGGAATCTTGCGAGAAGGAGAAACTAGGTTTTCATGAGCAAATAAGTGGCTTTTGTAAAATCAAATTTACTGTAATGATTATATCCTGCTGTCTGACTTCTTTAGTGGTACACCAAAGTGCCTGTACATGTATCAAAAAAGTGTAACTTCAATTTCTTTTTAGGAACTGAAATATATTGTCGTTAGAGCTCAATAGCAATATTTTAGCTTTGCGTTTAGGAGCATCCTAGAATTTTAAAATGAGAATTTTTAATGAGCACTCAAAAATTAATGTCTGTAAATGTGTAAAAAATAAATAATGGTAAATAAGTTTTGACTGTATTTTCCAGTAACAGAGGCTTTGGACAAACAATTAGGAATAAAAATCAGCGATAATAATTTTGAATGACCTTTTGATGACTCATTCATCATTTCAAACTCGTAAAACTAAACGTCCAATTCTTATGAGTTCTGTATATACTAGGAATGCCTGTGAAAGTCTTGTTGCATCTGATTAAAAACTCTACAATGTGGAATGTAGAGAGTGTTAATTAAGAACTAAATAGTTTTGCTTTGATTGAGTCAGATTGAGTGTTCAGTTTAGGTTTCTTTTCTTGGATAATTAAAAATAATTGATAATTCTAATTGAAACATATTTTAGTTTATTTTCTGCATGGGTTTTTGAAATTTCATCGTCTGTTTCTGAATTTGACAATAATAATTGCGAAAATATACTTTTTAAGGCAATTTTGATCAAAACATTGGCTGTTTTTGTTTTATTTCTGTACACATGAAAATACCACAAGAATTACCAAACTTTTAATTCACAGAAACAGATTTTACCATAATTGAGTTTCAGTTAATTTTTAGTGATGATTGCTATTGGCATAATTCCCAGCTCTGATATAACGAATTGTATGGAAAATGTCACAAGTAAGCCACTTATTTGCAAATGAACGACACCCACACAACAAACTGGTCAGTTCAATACACTGTTTACATTTGCACTAGTTACATGTGCATCAAAGTGGTATTGGAATACAATGTTAAAGATCTTCATACTGCAACTAGATAAATTTAAAGGTTGGTAAAATTTGCTATTTTAGTTAGTTGCATATCCTGGGCTTTTTATCTTAGTTATTAATTGATTGATTGATTGATTGATTGATTGATTGATTGATTGGTTGATTGATTGACTCAGGAATTTCCCTTTACCTATGATTAAAAAAGAGATCTTTGAAAAAGACAGAAAATAAATAAAGCTTCTTCCCAATTTGCTCATTGACCAAAATAACAGCTGCAAAGGAGACCTGCAAAACCACATGTGCACATGTAATTAGGAAATGAACAGAGAGTAATAAATTGGTATTATAAATTTTCACCTTGAGTAGTCAAATAATTTCTCATCTCAATCAACCCACGGTAATGTGTTGCCAATTTTGTTAAATTGGAATTTGGAAATTTTGGTTTTTCAGGAGTGAGGGAAACCGGAGTACCCGGAGAAAAACCCTCGGGGCATGGTGCACTGTGCCATCTCTGCTGCCCATAATACCTCATATACCTTAATATATTTATAATTCAACTTATGAAAGCCTGTCATCCAAGGCTCGCTTTCATCCACTGTCCTTGATCCCCAGTTGTCAATCCTTAGTCCTACACTTGCTTCTTGATCCACTGTTCTGAGTCCTTGGTCCTCTGAGTTGGGTCCTCTGTCCTGGTCCTCTGGCGTGGGTCCTCTGTCGTGGGTCCTCTGTCGTGGGTCCTCTGTCGTGGGTCCTCTGTCCTGGGTTCTCTGTCCTGGGTCCTCTGTCCTGGGTCCTCTGTCCTGGGTCCTCTGTCCTGGGTCCTCTGTCCTGGGTCCTCTGTCCTGGGTCCTCTGTCCTGGGTCCTCTGTCCCGGGTCCTCTGTCCTGGGTCCTCTGTCCTGGGTCCCCAGTCCTTGATCCTGTGATCTATGTCTCTAACAACCTGCCTGCAAATCCAATAATTATGTAACTAGTAAGTATTTTGTACATGGCGTTTGCTAAACTTGCATAAAAGCAATGTGCAAATAATTCTTTTCTCTTAAAATTTTGCTTCAGAGTCTTAAGAATTTCACAACCTCCTAAAGGATTACCCAAACATTTCTACCCCACCAAAACAAACTAATTCCCCGAGCAATCAATCAGTGTTTTTGCAGCAGAATGCTAGCCATAAGCCAGGCAATGATGTCCCTTGTTAAGATAAATGATTCTGAACCAGACATTAACTCTGAAGCCAGAGGCAAGAAATCCCGATTCATCCCAAGGAATAATATTGTCCCAGGAATAAATAAGACCTGGTCCATGGACTACTTGAATGGACTACCCATGGACTACCCTAGATGGACCACCCTAAAATTTGAGGCGAACACGAAATCAATTTAACGATACTAGAACCTCAACAAAAGATGCAATCGACCAACAAACACAATTTCAGAACATTTGTGATGTAACAGATTTAACGATCATGGCCGGGTTTTTCAGAAGGCGGTTAACGCTAACCCAGTCCTGATTAAAAGTTAACCAAAGTATAATTTTCTCTTGTATATAAAAAATGTTTTTCACTTCTTATGTTTAAATTTGTGTATTTTGAGATTATTCAAACTCAAAACAGAAGACCAAACAATAAAAACAGAAAATCTCACTGCAAAGTTACTTTTAAACTCAAATAAAAATTCTCGCCTAACCTGGGTTAGCTTAATCGGGCTTTGAACAACCCAGCCCTGTGCTTCGCTTTTAGCCTTGGCTAAATCTACATATTAGAACTTTAGTACAAAAGCAACGTACATGTGTCACAACATGTACCTGTTAAGTTCAAGTTATAGCAATGCCACAGGTCAGGCCCAAGAAGACTCTGGTCAGTACTTGCTTCATTATCTACTGCACGACTTTGAAATTAAGCCTGTAAGAAACAAATCGTTCAATAATTAGAAGGGCACAGAAATGCTCAACTTGGAGACATGTAGTTATAGTTTTGGCAAGAAAGTATGTTAAAAGTTAAAGTAAACGCTCTAAACATCTAGTCGTCTGCATTGCATGTCACAGCTCTTTATTCTTGATCGATTGATCATAACATCTGAAGATACACACAAAGAAAACATACAGCAATTTATTTTAACGTGCTCTAAAAGAAAATATATAAAATGGAAACTTGTCAAATTACTTTCCTATACGACTAAGTGCCTTTGAAAATGTGGTACAATTTTGGTTGAAGGACTGGCAAGATGAGTGTGGATGAAATTGACACCATACTTTTATTGTGAGCACAAACATGATCACACACACACTCGCAACAAAATTCAATTTTACAGCAAAATTACAAATGGACAAAGATAAACATGAATAAGAAGTTTAGGAAATCATAACATCATTTCTACCTACATAAAGAAACTAATTTTCATGAAAAAAATCGACTGCCACTCAACAGCTTCGAAGACCGATGCAAAAACAAACTAGGCTAGTCACCAGTGCTTTTCTGCCCACAAGGTGACTCCAAGTAGACCGGTTAACAAGTAATTTCCACGAAAAAGCACGTTTTTCTCACTTCTTAGCTTCCAAAGTGTTTTTTGAAGAAAGAAAATTTATTCCAAATATAATGCAAATACTCAAGCTACTATTTTCTACGTGAGAGATCTCCTTAGTAGGTAAGAAAGGATCTTTGAACAGCTGGATCAATACTTGAATCCATATCAAATCAAAGGACATCTGGAAACTAAATCAACCATCCAGCCCCCTTCCTCCTGGAATTTCCTGGGTCTTTGACTCCCCACCCCTCCAGAATTTCCAATTCCCCATGTGGTGGGGGTATGGATATTTTCTGGAACCAAACAAAGGCGAAATGGCAAAATAGGACTTAAAATTGTGGTATACGATTAACCCATACAACTATTGAGAGCTAACCACCTACAACTCAGTGACATAATTAGGCTAACCAGAGCACTATTTAGGACAAATGGAGCTGTCTGTTAGGTCTAGGTCTATTCTAGCCTGCGAACGCAGACATATTTCCAGCTGTCACTTGGTTCTGCCGAAAAATAACACCTGCGAACCCGAGCCAGGAAACGATCTCTGTGACATAATGACTTTTGTTTCTCCTTGGCCAATCAGATTCCATGATAGAATGAAACTCGAGTGCTCCTCACAGTGAATACCTCACATAGTAGTTCTGGGGTTATTTGAGCTAAACTGTGATTGGCTTAGAATTCCTACGTCACAGAAATCGTTTTCTGGCTCGGGTTCCCAGACGCTATTTTTCGGTCGAACCAAGTGACAGCCGGAAATACACGTACGTCTGCGTTCGCAGGCTAGGTCTATTCAGGCTAACTGTAGTAACCTTTTGTCATTTCGCCATTTCGTGTTTTAAACACGGTCCGCATGACCCGTTTTCACAAAAATGGCAAAGTAAGCATTGTAAATTTATTTACATACCATTTTGCTGTTCCACGTCTTTACTACCAGAATCTCTCCTAACACATGCAGGTACAGACGTAGGTGGATTCAGAATGGAATGACATTTCTGCAGTGTACTTTAATTTAGCTTCCTGGTTCTAAACAAAAAGAAAAAATATTCATTTCGTTATCCATTTTTGAATTTGTTTTTGCACTTTTTGTTTAATTGTAGTAAAAGCTGGGAAACTTAACAATCGATAAACGTACGCATAACAAGTTAAAATCCGAACATTTATTCTCATTGAGTCATAGAGTCTTTATAGCTAGCAACTGTACTGCATCGATGCTCAAGCTGGTTAATTCACTTCCCCCACAAAACGTCCATAACTACCACGCAAGCGGCATAAAGGTCCACAACTCCCGAAGAAAAGTTCGGCGCCATGTTGGAATAATGGCTAGGACCCATACCCTCGGGGTGAATACAATGTCATGTAACGAGTACAAACTGTATCCATGAACTGCACAAAACCCCTACACCGCCATAGTTTTGTAAGTAATATGGACCAAATGCAATTAAACCTAAAATACGCTCCTATAGCAATGTACACCGCTACAAAGCAACGCGTATACAAGCCTCTCCATGCTTTAAAATATTTGGCTTGCATGTTTAAAGAACTGACAAGGACACAAAGAAACACATATTGCATGTAAGAGGCTGTCCGCGTAAGAACGGGTAAGGCAAATTTTGGACCTTCACCGATTAGCCTCATTTTTTCAGTAAAAGTCAACTATTATATCCAATGTACAAATATCACACTTACTTGGATTAATTCGATTTTTTTCTTTTTTTTTTTCATTTTTTGCGAGACGGTTTTCAAGGTGACCTCAAAACAGGTTATTTGCCTTGGGAGACTGACATTTAGCTAAAAGTATTGGACGCTGCCAAAACAAAGTTTTTTATTCCAACAAACTGAATGTTTTGCATGCAAAATTTTCACCTTTCTTCAATATTTTAAAGGTTTAACAATCATATTCTGTCAACGTTTGACGGAGTTAAGATTTTTTTTAAAATATCCCTGCCGAAGTCCGGAATGTCTGAAGCGTAACATAACAAAAGTTAAAAGCTATTTTCGCAAATGTGGGACTTGATCTAGGATAAATTCTATGATAACTCAAAAGTACTAACAACAATGTAAAAATGTAGGGAATAAAGTTTGTGGGCGCTCTCCACTGCGCGCCGTACAGAGCTCCACGAATTCGCCAAATATTCGCCATTTTACACTTTAAGTTCAAAACGCTTTGCATGGGTTTATTTTCGCTGGGGATACTAGTGGAAAATCGCGGATTTAGGCCATAAACAGAGTAAGGGTTTTCAAAAGCGGGCCGTACATCCCGACCCCATTTTTGTGGGAGTACCACCCCCTCTCCGCCCCTCCCCCCTTACGACGTACACATACGAATACCGCACATAAAGGTACTTCTCAAAAATAATGTGAAAGGAAGGAAACCTTTTATATGAGCGGCATGTGCACACATTACATTTTGAATTTCCGGGGGTTAATTCCCAGGCCAAAAATGGTGCTCTAATCCCTCAACTTAGGGTTATATTAGGCAATCAAAATGGCCCTTCCCGTGGTTAAAAATAATCACTTGGACAATCGACAAATCTACGTGATTTGAAATGCCGTTTTCATTTTTTGACACTTCAAATAAAGCCCAGGGAGTTTAATTTGCAGGCCCTATAAACCCAGCAGCAATATCACTGACGGACATGATTTTCCCTTAGAATTTCTCTTGATCAACGTAAACTGTAACCATTGGGCTACAGGGGGACTCCTAGAATTGGGTAGCAAATTTAACGGTACCTATATGCACACTAGGTTTTATTGATAGCCTCATCTTGCTTTGAAAAATATGCCATAAAAAAAGAAAGACATTGCCTAAGTTATAAAGTCTTTTATGAAATCCCTTTTTAACTCTTTCCTAAGGAACGAAAAAATAACATTTCCATCAATTTCCGTTCTTTCGCAGGTCTTTGCCTGTTGGATACAAGCTAATCAAGAGAGCTGGAATAAAATTTAAAAAAAAAACACATAACAAGATGGATGTATTTTACGGTCAGCCAGGTTTAATGTCCTATCTTAAAAGCTCTTCTCACCCTTAACTTGGTTAAAAAAGGCAAAATTGAAGATTAGACGAAAAGAAATAAATGGAGTCCAACACAAATATGAAAAAAAACATTGGAGTCCCTCTACGGCTGAACGCCATGCCCTTCCGAACCGAAGCGCGGAAATGTAACCACAGGGCTACAGGGGAACTCCTTTAATTGGGAAGCAAATTTAACGCTACCTATATGCACATGAAATGTAGTTTTTATTGACAGGCTAATCTTGCATTGGCAAATGGGCTATGAAAAAATGACAGACCTTTGGTCAGTTATAGAGTTGTTTTAAGTCCATTATTCAATGTTTTCAAAACAAAACAAAAATAACGTTTAAGAAAAAAAGAATGGAAAAAAAAAATTTGGAGTCCCTTTGCGGCTGAACGCCATACCCTTCCGAACTAAAGCGCGGAAATGTAACCACTGGTCTACAGGGAGAGTCCTTGAATTGGGTAACAAATTTAACGCTACCTATATGCACATGAAATGTAGTTCTTATTGACAGGCTAATCTTGCATTGGCAAATGTGCTACGAAAAAATAACAGTCTATTGGTCAGTTTTAGATTTCTTTTAAGTCGATTATTTAATGTTTTCAAAACAAAACAAAAATAACGTTTAAGAAAAAAAAAATTTTAAAAAAATTTGGAGTCGCTCCGCGGCTGAACGCCATGCCCTTCCGAACCGAAGCGCGGAAATGTAACCACTGGGCTACAGGGGGACTCCTTGAATTGGGTAGCAAATTTAACGCTACCTATATGCACATGAAATGTAGGTTTTATTGATAGCCTTATCTTGCTTTGGAAACTATGCAATGAAAAAAAATGAAAGAGCTTGCTTAAGTTATAAAGTCTTTTTTGAAATCCCTTTTTAAATCTTTCCCAAGAAAAAAGAAAATAACATTTCCATCAAGATCCGTTCTTTTGCAGGTCTTTGCTTGTTGGATATAAGCTAATCAAGAGAGCTGAAATGAAATTAAAAAAACACATAACAACAAAAGATGTATTTTACGGTCAGCCAGGTTTGATTTCCTATCTTAAAAGCTCTTCTCACCGTTAACTTAGTTCAAAACGAAAAAATAGAAGCTTAGACAAAAAGAAATAAATGGAGTGCAACGCAAATATGAAAAAAAAAAATTTGGAGTCCCTCTGCGGGGGGCTGAACGCCATGCCCTTCCGAACCGAAGCGCGGAAATGTAACCACTGGGCTACAGAGGGACTCCTTGAATTACGTAGCAAATTTAACGGTACCTATATGCACATGAAATGTAGGTTTTATCGATAGCCTTATCTTGCTTTGGAAAATATGAAATGAAAAAAAATGAAAGAGCTTGCTTAAGTTATTATTTTTTAAATACCTTTTAAATGGTTCGCAAGCAAAAAGAAAATAACATTTCCATCAAGATCCGTTCTTCTGCAGGTCTTTGCCTGTTGGACACAAGCTAATCAGGAGCGCTGAAATGAAATTAAAAAAGCACATAACAAGAAAGATGTATTTTACGGTCAGCCAGGTTTGATCTCCTATCTTAAAAGCTCTTCTCACACTTAACTTAGTTCAAAACGAAAAAATAGAAGATTAGACGTAAAGAAGTAAATGGAGTGTAACACAAATATGAAAAAAAAATTTGGAGTCCCTCTGCGGGGGGGCTGAACGCCATGCCCTTCCGAACCGAAGCGCGGAAATGTAACCACTGGGCTACAGGGGGACTCCTTGAATTAGGTAGCAAACTTAACAGTACCTATATGCACATGAAATGTAGCTTTTATTGATAGCCTTATCTTGCTTTGGAAAATATGAAATGAAAAAAAATTAAAGAGCTTACTTAAGTTATAAAGTCTCTTTTGAAATCCCTTTTTAAATCTTTCCCAAGAAAAAAGAAAATAACATTTCCATCAAGATCCGTTCTTTTGCAGGTCTTTGCCTGTTGGATATAAGCTAATCAAGAGAGCTGAAATGAAATTAAAAAAACACATAACAAGATGGATGTATTTTACGGTCAGCCAGGTTTGATTTCCTATCTTAAAAGCTCTTGTCACCCTTAACTTGGTTCAAAAAGGAAAAATAGAAGACTAGACGAAAAGAAATAAATGGAGTCCAACACAAATATGAAAAAAAAGAAAAAAAAAAAATTGGTGTCCCTCTGCGGGGGTTGAACGCCATGCCCTTCTAAACTTGAGCTCGGAAATGCAACCACTTGAATTGGCTACAGAAGGACCCCTTGAATTAGGTATAAAATTTAACGGTACCTATATATGCACATGAAATGTAGTTTTTATTGACAGCCCAAACTTGCTTTGGAATATTTGTTCTGAACGTTATAAGAGAACGTCCTTAAGTTATAGAGTTTTTTCTCAATCCATTATTAAATCTTTCCGAAATAAAAAAATAAAAGCTCCCAATTAAGATCAGTACTTTTTCAGATCTTTGCCTATTGGATATCAGCTAATAAAGAGCGCCTTAAATGAAAAAAAGAAAGGTATGGCAAGATTGGTATTATTAACGGTCAGCAAGGTTTGATGTCGTTCCTTAAAAGGGGTTTTTACACGTAACTTGGTTTAAAAGGGAAAAAAAGAAGATCGTAGGAAAAAATGTCGATGGAGTCCAACAGAAATATGAAAAAAAGAAAAACAACAACAACAACAACAACAACAACAACAACAAAACAATAAGAAAAAAAATAAACGCGGAGTCCCTCTGTGGGGGCTGAACGCCATGCACTTCCGAACCGAAGCTCGGAAATGTAACCACTGGGCTACCAGGATACTCCTTGAATTATGTAGCAAATTTAACGGTACCGGCCTATATGCACATGACATGTAGTTTTTATTGACAACCCAAACTTACTTTGGAATACGTGCTGTGAAAATTATGAACGACTTGCCCTAAGTTATTATTGTGAGAATATTACAATGGCTAGCCTTACATACGTATGTCTCTTGCCTGCAGGGGACTCATTAGAAGCCTTTAGCTAACTTGTCAAACATCGTGGTTTGAAGTCCCGCTAGCATGAAAATGATGGTGGCAAGCTGGCCTTATATCACATAAGGATTCCCAATTGCGTAATATGCCATTCAACAGCTAGAGAAAAGTGTGAGAATATTACAATGGCTAGCCTTACATAAGTATGTTTCGTCCCTGCCAAGGGACTCATCAGAGGCCTTTCAGCTAACTTGTCAAATATCGCGTTTGAAGTCCCGCTAGCATCAAAATGATGGTGGCAATCTGGCCTTTCAACAACTAGAAAAAGAAATAGAGTTTTTTGAAAATCCATTATTAAATCTTTCCCAAATAAAAAGAAATGACCTCCCAATTAAGATCAGTACTTTTGAAGGTCTTTGCCTATTAGATACAATCTAATAAAGAGCGGCTTCAATGAAAAAGGACATGGCAAGATGTGCATAATTTAAGGTCAGTTAGGTTTCATGTCCTTCCTTAAAAGGTCTTTTTACACCTAACTTAGTTCGAAGGGTTCGTGCCCTGGCCGGGGACATTGTGTTGTGTTCTTGGGCAAGACACTTTACTCTCACAGTGCCTCTCTCCACCCAGGTGTGTAAATGGATACCGGCGAACTTAATGCTGGGGATAACCCTGCGATGGACTAGCATCCCATCCAGGGGGAGTAGAAATACTCCTAGTCGCTTCATGCTACGCAAACCGGGATAAGCTCCGGCCTGGTGGGCCACTTGGCTTGTATGCAGACTTTACCTTTTTTCTTTTTACTCCGAAAGGGAAAAAAAACATTGTACCAAAAAATATTAATGGAGTCCAAGAGAAATGCCCTTCCAAACCGAAGCTCGGAGATGTAATCACTGGGTTAGGGTTAGGCTACCGGGGGTACCTATATGTACATGAAATGTAGTTTTTATTGACAGCCCAAACTTGCATTGGAATACGTGCTGTGAAAAGTATGAACGACTTTCCTTAAGTTGTAGAGTTTATTTGAAATCCCTTATTAAATCTTTCCACGAGCCATAAAAAAACCTTCCAATTAAGATCAGTACTTTTGAAGATCTTTGTCTATTATATACAAGGTATAATAAAGAGCGGTTCCAATGAAAAAAAGACATGGCAAGATTGGTATTATTTACGGCCAGCCAGGTTTTGTGTCCTTCCTTAAAAGATGTTTTTGCACCTAAATTGGTTCAAAAGGGAAAAAAAGATTGTACGAAAAAGCATGAATAGACTCCAACAGAAAATTAAACAAAAACGGTGTTCCCCTGCGGGAGCAGAACGCCATGCCTTTCTGAGGCGAGACTCGGGAATGTAAGGGCTGGTTCACACTTTGACATAGGCATAAGCATAAACATAAGCACAAGGAATGGAACTTTTTCCATTTTCTTATGCTTATGCTTATGCTTATGTTGTGAATACTTGTGAACCGGGCATACATAAGCATAAGCGTAAGCGTAAAGAGTTTTCTTGTCAGCGGAATTCAGCGGAATTCGGTGGGTGGGTGGGTGGGTGGGTGGATGGATGGATGGATGGATGGATGGATGGATGGAAGGACGTGCGGACTGACGGACGGAGAGATAGACGGCTAGACGGATGGAAAGATGAACGGATGGATGGATGGTTGGATGGATGGTTGGTTGGATGGTTGGATGGATGGATGGTTGGATGGTTGGATGGATGGATGGATGGAGAGAAAGCGTTGGTCTTCTCTTTATTAAGAAAAATATCAGGTCAATTGTCGTGAAGGGTACGACATTTTCCATGTATGGTAAAGCACTCAGCTAGATGCTTGTTCGCCCTTGTTTTATCAGGTTTAAGATGTTTATATGAGTTTTCAGGTGAAGTAATTTATAACCTGCTACAATCAGAGACCGAAATATTGAATATTGGTTTACCTGCTGCTAGAGCACTTATTTTTTGTTTAACATAAGACATTTTGTGTACCTATTTGTAATAATGAACTTGTGATTCCTAGAAAAGTATTGCTTTGTCGTGTATTTTTCGTTTTTTTGTTCCCAATGATTTACATTTGCTTCCATTAGCAATATTCCTACAGTATAACCAGCTGAGAAAAATATAAACAGACTGTGGGACTAGTTATTTATAAAAGAAAAACTGAAGTTAGCATCATCCTACAGCAAGGTTCATGACGCTGAGAGTAACCACGAAGCCTGAGAAGAATTTTGAGAATCAGAGATGCTACTTTTCGTTGGAATAATTCTTACACTAATAGCACCTTCATTTATCCAGGGTAAGACAGTTGGTTATTATAAAATTGGTGGAGAAGGAAAATTTTAGAGCGGTTTTCAACTGAGTGTCGTAAAACCAAAACCCAACCAGATACACTACTCAGCCACTTTCAAACCGTAGTAAATAACTAAAACCAAAACCAAAGTAATTGCCTGCTTACTTAATTTCGACACTCGATTGAAAACCGCTCTATAATGTTCATAATGACTGTTAAAGAGACATAACTTTTTCATTTTCAGCAGACTAGTCCTGGGGCCTGTTTCTCGAAGGTCCTGCAAAGTTTTTGTACCCGTAAAAGCCATAGCAAAATCTCGAACCTTATGATTACAGAGCTGTTTTATTCGCATATTCTTAATATGAACAGATTTTCCCTTCATACAGGAAGTTTAAGACGTATACACTTCTACGTATTTGGCTACAGATGAACTAAAAATGGCTTTACGGGCTCAAAAAGTTTCTGGGGCTTTCGAGAAACGGGCCCCAGAAGTTAATAAGACGTGCGCCGTTTCAGCGTACAGTCATTCCAAGAGTAACAATTTCATTTCCCTATACATGTATTTGCGCTTACACATTAGCAAATGTTATCATTTGGTCTTGAGTAACTTGAGAAACATCCTTGTCTTTTGAGATAGCGTCTGCCAGTAACTTAACATTACTAATTTACTGATTTACAATTCCTCCTTTCAGGATGTGGCAAGCGACCGCTCTCCGCGCGCGTGGTTAATGGTCAGAATGCAGCGCCTCATTCATGGCCATGGCAAGTCTCTCTCCGTGTTAGAGGGCGCCACATTTGCGGTGGATCTCTAATCAGACCTAACTGGATTGTGACCGCGGCTCATTGTGTTTATCGGTCCCCGTATCCAGACGGATACACAGTAGTAGTAGGTAATGTCAATTGGTGTGCGCTCGAAATTTTTACCGGCGCTATAGCTAGCGGAATTTCGTAGACCTTTATCCTTGCATAGTAGAAAGGCGGGCCGGTTTCTGTTCGTACGTATTGATATTCCGTAGCTATAGATTGGTTCACATTATTAGATATGGTATAAGTCAAGGATTCTGGTCTCAAAGTATCTTTTAGGATGCACTCGAAGAAATAGTAATAAAAACACGCTCTCATTTCAGTTTTTAGGCTCGATTTCCACCGGTATCTCGAGTCCGGTCTACTAGCGCGGGCTCCTTTCCTGAACAGCGGCTGGTAATCGAGCCTATAGGGGTCAAATAACGCTCGAGTCACGCCCGGATTGTTCTCCTTTAGGGGTTTAATTTAAACGAGCATCGACGAGCATTCTCGACCCTTTCATATTGGAGATTCCTCCCCGGGACGATGCCTCGTAGACAGCTTTAGTTCTGGTGTAGCAAAATCAAGCTGTTCATGTTGTGATATGATAAGACAATTTTGTTCTTTATCAGGTGGTCACAGACGAAAGGGTTCAACTGCTGTTCAAGAAGAGTTCGACGTAAAAACTGTCTACAAACATGATGGCTTTACCATGCAGAACTTGATGCACGACATTGCTGTGCTTGAGCTGAAAGGTTCAGCAAAAATAAGCGATAAAGTGTCTCCAGTTTGTCTACCTACAGAAGAACCAAGCCCCGGGACGGAATGCTACATAACAGGTGTAAAATAAGTATATCTAAAATAAGTTATTCAAAAGGTATGATGATCCTTTGCGTGAAATGCAAAACGAATAATCCATGCATTTTTTTTACTGATCTTTCAAATGCATTTCCAAAAGATATAATTCATTTGATGCTTAACAAGTTCATAACAGTCTTAAAGATCCCGTGACACGAGATTACATTATATCCCTGTTTGAGGATGTTGTCTTTTTTGCTTCGACAATCGCTGATATTAAAAATTATTTTAAAACAAGATTACCAAAAATAAAGTCATCACCGACAGTAGAATGGAAATGACGAATATTTAACACACAGTTAGTCTGAAATTAAAAGAAGCATTTTCTATGTTACAATTGTCTTTCAACCAGCAAGAATTAATAACGATATTCAGTAACACTAAGCGTAGAATTGACAAAACAGAACCTGATGATAGCGTATATCAAGCGTATTTGACTGGATGTAATTTGATACAATTAGACGATCAGTGTAATTAGACAATCTCCTCGATCAATCTTTGCTTTGACAAATTCTTTGGAACTCTAGTCATTTGGCTCTTTCGGGAATTAACAGATCTTAACGGATTAACAGACCTCCTAAGTTTTTTTTCGTCCTGTCTGTGCTAGGATGGGGACGTCTTTCCGGCAGCGGATCATCTCCAGATATACTTCAACAAGCAAAGATACCTATAGTATCCCATGAAGAGTGCAGAAAGAAGTACAGTCGCTATGACAGTAAAGCTCACCTATGCGCTGGACAGGGTCATTCGGGTGGGTCAGGAGGGTGCCAGGGAGACAGCGGTGGTCCGCTTGTTTGTGAAAAGGATGGTACTTGGTATCTGCATGGTGCTGTTAGCTTTGGCAAACGGGGCTGTCCAACTAAGTACAACACTGTGTTCGCACGAATCACAACATACATTCCTTGGATAATGGATAAGCTAGGTAAAGGATATATCTCTATATTCAGCCCTTCCTCCTTCTTTCACTCCCTTGTCACCAGCAAAAGGGTTTGGGTTGAACTGAGTTTAATACTGCTCAAGCGAAAAAATAAATTTGGATGGAGTGTGATTTGAAGACAGTTTTGTCCGGGTCTTGCTCTTGTTACACCGCTACTTGCATGGACTCGTGTTTAACAATTTGTATAAGAATGGACCGTATTCGTATTTTCGGTATTGGACTGGAATATAGCTTGCAGCTGAGGTTAATACGGAGAGTCTTTACAAATGTAAATGACATTAATCTCTTTTAAATGATATTCCCCTGGCCTATTAACCAAACCAGAGGTGTAAAGATATCGATTTTGTATTTCCTTAGAAAACAGACCACCAGCACCAACGCGACCTCCAAAAACAATACCACCAGGTAAGTACAAAATAAGATATAAAACCACTCGTAGTTTGGATTGCTGGCCTACTTCACATTTGGCAATTGTTACGTGGCTTATTCTTTACGTCCTAATTTATTTAAAACTAGGAATTATCTGAACATTTTATCGCTTAAGTGTTAAGTTCTACGAAGTCGTATCCGCACAGTTTTATTTAAATCATAACCAAAGGACTCGCTTCACCCAAACGTCAATTAGAACCATTTTTCAAAAAAAAAAAGGACTATTAGCCAGACTACCAATGATATATATTTAGAACTAGAGGTTTAATTCTACATTAACAGTGTGCACATAACATTGATTCAAACTAAATGCATTCTAAATAAACAACTAAATACGGATAAATTATGTCAGTTTTCTTGATATACAGAATTGATTATAATAAGGGGAAGCTAAGGCCCTATTTTTTTTATTTAGCTGAGTGAACAGTGACAATTCTCCTCATTCAGTCTTTCCTCTATTAATCTTTTCCTTTTTTAGGTTGCAAAGATAAACGAGAAGACTGTGCTGCTAATCAGTTATTTTGTCGTTTCATGCCGGACTTTAAGAGGGATTGCCCTGTTACATGCAACAATTGTAAGTATTAAACAACCATATTTTACACCAAGACTAAAATTCAATTTGAAACGACTGTTACACTAAATAAAAATAAGATTTAATATGATAACTGGCAATGAAAGGTTTAGAACGCTCTCATTTTTTTCTCTCTGCAGGTTGAACAGATTTCACCAAAGATTAACACATGTAATCTGACTATATGCTGGATTGCACTGTTTTAAAATGGGGAGACTAATAAAAAAAGTGTTTAAATCCACTGTTTCTTTATGTTGTTGCTCTCAAATGTTTTGAACATAATTATAATGCTGGTACGTAGGAGTGGGAAGCAGAAGGGAAAGGGGGAGTCAGGTACATTGTTAGAGTGGGTGAGTGTCTCATGGTTAAGGAATCAGAGCAATAAATAATAACAGTAGATTTATTGTCCTAAACACTGTTGTCATTCCAAAATAACAGAGGATAAATTGAAGAGACGGGGTGTACAGGAGGCCTGATGACGCCGTCTGTTTTGTATATAGGGTAGGGATTAAGACTCGACACAGGGGCTAGCAAATAATTATGTTCCATAATTAGTGTACAACCGAACCTTCTCTGTATCAGATCGCTCCTCTAAATAAGCAACATGTTTTTCTGATAAGATTATCCAAACTGGTTGAAACGTCTAAATCACACAGGGTAACTCAGAAATTGACAGTACTACAGTTAACTCCTTCTAGGGCTGAAGAATCTTAGTTGGATGTAAGTCACATGACTCTCAGCTGCCGCTCATCATAGCATCAATAAGGTCTCAGTACATCTTAGTAGAGTTGCTGGGATTTTGTATTTGTAGAAAACAGAACGTCAACAGATAAATCGTGTTTGGAAAGTACGTGCAAGTCTTACATAATGGTAGCGTCCTGGCTGAGCAAGTTTTATTAGGTTTAACCCAAGTGTCCACACACCTTTGCAGATGCGCTTCCATTGAAAGTCCCACTCAAGCCACCTGATCAATTATATTAGTTCAGCCGCTGCTATACGTCTTTCTTTGTATACTAAAAGGAAAACTCTGTTTAGATAAATCTAATAGGGCACTTGCGCCGTTGTATGCCTAAAAGATTTAGCTTCGTCAGATATTGTCTCTCAAGCTACGAAGTTACCCAGATTTAGAAAATTTTTGCAGTATTGAAAAGCCGGTTAGCTGGCGAAATCATTCAGCAATGCTCCTCGTGTTTGCCATTGTTACCAACTGCACTTTGCCAAAGTGGGTAATTTATTTTATTTCGCACCCCACGTTTTTCTCATTAGCCTTAAAATTTATAGGCTGGGCGTGTTTGCCGTGTGCTGTTTCTATTTTGCGCTTTTTTCCTTTTGTGGTGCAATCCCCCTGTTGAAAAAAACTTAACTAGTTGTAAGTTTCACACGCCAAAACGAATGATTATCTGAAGCTTTAAAGGCTCCAAATAACTGATAGAATGCTCCGCATAAATTCTTCTCATACACTCTTTCTTTCAATAATTAAAATCTAAGTACCGCAAAAGTTATAGTTTAACAACTACGAAAATTAGGAGAAAAATACCCAGGTCTCTCCGAGTACTTAAAAAAGAAGTAATTGAATATACTAAGTTTAAATAAATGTCGTCGCATGTGCGAGTGGTGAGTCAAGAAATTACATGTAAGAACGAAGCGGAAATGTTTCTGGGACAAAATGAAGAACTTAATGCTAAATTTAGTTTCTTGTTAATATCATGGGATTGCCTTAAATCACAGGGTATGGCAAGTGACCATCCTCAGCTCGGGTAGTGAACGGGCAACATGACGGGACGCAGGGAACGTCTACTGCAAGTACCGCAGAGAAATGGTAGGAGATTTTCCTAGCATTCCTTACATACTCTCACTAGGGTTCTTCGTCTTGCGGCCAGGGATGGCGTCATAATCTGTTTCAGTGACAGGTCGATGATATTAAATAAAAAATAAACTGGATAGGGCCGATGGAATATGAGACAAGCTTTAAAATGAAGTCACGATATTAATAGTGCTTTAAAAGTAAATAGTGCGTTCGAGTCATTCCCGATGCTTTCAAATGATGGCGGACTCCACCGACACCAATAATCTGGAACAAAACAAGGTCATTATATATCGGATCACGTCTAAACACACGTGAAGAAAGACTTGGGCAGGAACAAAACGTGAGCGGACAAAACCGGAAAATGCCGATAAATCAAGTAATCCCGCAATGATGAACGAATTACACAACATGAACCTTCCTCTGCTTCTCCCCCTGAACCAAGTTCCGATCTACGAACTCAACTTAAAAATACCAAAGTGCCTACGAATGGATGTTGAGCGCGGCGAGCAGATGTAAATGTCTTGTTTACCCAATGAAAGCCATCACAATAAACTCTGAGCTTGCATCGAGATCCGGAAGGGGGGGGGGGGAGGCACTGCCATATATGGGCTATGTAGGTATGTGCCGCTGTCAAGGGTATGGTTTTCAAGCAGTTTACTCTAGGATAGGGTATATAAATCAGAGCGTTTGGGTCTAGAATAGGGTATCATTTTTCACAAAACTGACTAGTTGGTTGAAGATTTTATCTAGACTAAGGAAACCAGGAATTGCCACTCAAAAATATAAAAAAATCAAATCGGCAAGTTTAAATTTACGCAAATCAGCCTCAACAGTGTCGATAGATGGGGGGATATGGGGAGTTTACTCTAGTATAGGGTGGCAAAATTCAGCTGAACTAGTTCTGGTATAGGCTAAGGGTTCCAGGGTCCCAGCGACACATCCCCACCCAGAAATTCCCAAAGTACCTCCCCCGGGCATCGAGATGCTTGTCCAGGGCGTAAAGGAGCGTTTGATAAATCAATCTAAAACAGATCTTAAGGAATAAAAACCCAGATGAACTGGAATACTTGTCTGAGTATGTCGTTGGCAGTGGGAGCCACGTGCAGCATTATCATGCTCGGCAATTGAAGTTATTTTGTAGAAAATATCGCACAATTACACAGCCTAGGGCAAAAAAAAAAAAACAAAGCGCGAGGAAAAACTTATTACATGGAGCTAAGATAGATTGTCAGTGCTTTAGTAGACCATGCACGGCTACCAATGCCCAATCGCTTCGCCAATGGCTCGCACACGCAACGAATCGTAAAAGTCCGTAAGTAACCCGTAAGTAAGCCCACCCCCCATCCCCTGAAAATAGAGGAATTAAGGTTCAAAAGTATAATTATTTTTCCAATCAATAACCTGAATAACGTACGATAAACTGAACACGACTCAACTAGGGAAGGTATAGCTTATTCCAGGAGGCGTCATGAAGCGCCCTGGTAAAACAAACCCCGCAAAATTTTCATCAAGTAACAAAAAGGAACTAACAGGACCTTGTCTTCAAATTAAAATTACTAAAATTAACAACTTTGCATCATTTTTAACAGGAACGCATACAAAGAACGTTTAACCATATTGAAATTAAACACTCGACCAGAGCAGTCAAATATTCATAAAGCAGACTAACATAGCAGTGCATCATGAACAGTAAAAATAGTTTAAGGTATTTTTCATCATGGCCTACATATAAAGTGCCCACCCATGTGCCAGCAACATGAAATTGAACTGGATTGAAGAATTTCTGAACGATTTATAAGAACTCAGTGTTTTGACGAATTACACCCACAGCCTTAGAGGAATACAGTCCTGTTCTCATAGAATTTAAAACAAAACAAAACAAAACAAAAAACAAACAAACAAACAAAAAAAAAACACCAGGAAGAGATAATTACAGTAGAAGTCATTTGCGTCCGCTCATAGGGTAAGAGATCCTCGCCTATATCAACTTTCTTTTCTCTCGTAAGTTCTCCCGCGTTTAGAGATTCGCCACACTCGCGTTTTAGGTGCAGGGATCCCAACCAATGCTCACCTAACTTTTTAAAGATTTTACTTTTAGCCCTCCCCCAAGTCTACACATGTGTATTTCACTTGTGGAAAACTATTGATTTGCACAGTGTTTGGGTTGGAGATTCTCGCCCATATCAACTTTCTTTTCTCTCGTAAGTTCTCGCGCGTTTAGAGATGCGCCACAATTGCGTTTGAGGTGCCGGGATCCCAACCAATGCTTACCTAACTTTTGAAACAAGCTACTTTTAGCCCTCTTCCAAATCTACTCACGTGTATTTCAGTGGCGAAAGTCTATCGATTTGGACAGTTCTTAGGTTGAATATTCTCGCCCATATTAACTTTCTTTTCTCTCGTAAGTTCTCGCGCGTTTAGAGATGCGTCACACTTGCGTTTTAGGTGCGGGAATTCCAACCAATGCCTACCTAACTTTTTATAGATGTTACTTTTAGCCCTGCCCCAAATCTACACACGTGTGTTTCACTTGTGGAAATCTGTCGCTTTGGACAATGCTTGGGTTAAAGATTCTTGCTCATATATATCTTTTTTTCACTCGCGTGTATTTGTACATTAAGCAATGCGGGACACTCAAGGTTTTTGTGTGGGGATCCCAAACTATGCTTACATGGCTCTTTAAAAATGCTAGTTTTGGCCCTATCCAAATCTATACAGGTGTATTTCAAATGTGGAAGTCTACGGATTTGGACAGTGCTTGGGTTAGATATTCTTTCTCATGTCAATTTCCTTTTCTCCCGCGTGTTCTCGCGCGTTTAGAGATTCGCTACACTCGCGTTTCAGATGCGGGGCTCCCAACCAATGCTTACCTAACTATTTAAAGATGCTACTTTTAGCCCTGCCCCAAATCTACACACGTGTATTTCACTTGTGGAAAACTATCGATTTGGACAGTGTTTGGTTTGGAGATTCTCACTCATATCAACTTTCTTTCCTCTTGTAAGTTCTCGCGCGTTTAGAGATGCGCCACACTCGCGTTTAAGGTGCCGGGATCCCAACCAATGCTCACCTAATTTTTTAAAGATGCTACTTTTAGCCCTTCCCCAAATCTACACACGTGTAATTCACTTGTGGAAGTCTATCGATTTGGACAGTGCTTGGGCGAGAGATTCTCGCCACTATCAACTTTCTTTTTTCTCGTAAGTTCTCGCGCGTTTAGAGATGCGTCACACTCGCATTTAAGGTGCAGGGATCCCAACCAATGCTTGCCTAACATTTTAAAGATGGTACTTTCATCCCCTCCCCAAATCTACACACGGGTATTCACTTGTGGAATTCTATCGATTTGGACACTGCTTGGGGTTAGGGAATCTCGCCCATGTCAACTCTCTTTTCTCTCGTAAATTTTTGCGCGTTGATAGATGCGCCACACTCGAGTTTTTGTTGTCGGGATCTTCAACTACTTTTTAAAGATGCTAGATTTGGCACTTTCTCAAATCTACACACGTGCATTTTACTTGTGGAAGTCTGTCCCTTTGGACAATGCCTGGGTTAAAGATTCTCGCCCATTTACATCTTTTTTTCACTCGCGTGTTTTACCGAATTAGTTTAGAGTCCCTGGGACTCGTAAATATGGCCCAAGTTACTGGAAATCGAGCAAACGTTGGTCAAAATCACGCTGCGCGTAGCCCAGTCTCGGCGACTTTCTAGTCACTAAGTGGCTATATTTCGGCCAGACTGCTCATAACGAAGCGTTCAAAATTTTTTCTCTGTCCATTTCGCTAAAAAGCAAAGTCTTCTCGAGTTATTTTAGAGTGCCTGGAACTCGGAAATATTACCCAAGTTTCTGGACATCGGCCTAAAGTTGGTCAAAATCACGCTGCGCGTAGCCCAGTCTGAGCGAGTTTCTAGTCACTAAGTGAGCCAAGGAGGGGATATATTTCGGCTAGACTGTTCGTAACCAAGCGTTCAAACATTTTCCTTGTCCCTTTTACTGAAAACTAAAGCTTTTTCGAATTAGTTTATAGTCCGTAGGACTCGGAAATATCGCCCAAGTTCCTGGAAATCGACCCAAAGTAGGTCAAAATTACGCTTCGCGTAGCCCGGTCTCGACGACTTTCTAGTCACTAGGTGGCTATATTTCGGCCAGACTTCTCAAAACAAAGCCTTCAAAAATTTTCCTTTATCCATTTCACTAAAAATCAAAGTCTTCTCGAATTAGTTTAGAGTCCCTGGGACTCGGAAAAATCGCCCAAGTTCCTGGAAATCGACACAAAGCTGGTCAAAATCGGTCGGTCAAAATCGCCGGGTCTCGGAGACTTTAAGCGCTGTCCAAATTGATAGACTTCTACAAGTGAAATACACGTGTGTAGATTTGGGGAGGGTTAAAAGTAGCATCTTTAAAAAGTTAGGCATCTCTAAACGTGCGAGACCTTACGAGAGAAAAGAGAGTTGATTTGGGCGAGAATCACCAACCTAAACACTGTCCAAAACGATAGACTTCCACAACTGAAATACGTTTGTATAGATTTAAAGGAGGGCCAAAACTAGTATTTTTAAAGAACCGCGTAAGCATACTTTGGGATCTCCACACCAAAAACGCGAGTTTGCCGCATTGCTAAACGCGCGAAAACAAGCGAGTGAAAAAAAGATATATAAATAGGCGAAAATCTCTAACTCAGGCATTGTCCAAAGCGACATACTTCCACAAGAAAAATACACGTGTGTAGATTTGAGAAAGGGCCAAATCTAGCATCTTTCAAACCTCCCGTAAACGTAGTTTAAGATCCCGATACCGACACCGCGAGTGTGGCGCATCTCTAAACGCGCGAGAACTTACTAGCGAAAAGAAAGTTGATATAGGGGAGAATCTCTTACCCAAGTACTGTCCAAATCAATAGACTTCCACAAAGGAAACACACGAGTGTAGATTTGGAAGACGGCTAAAAGTACATTCTTTAAAAAGTTAGGTAAGCATTGGTTGGGATCCCTGCACCTAAAACACGGGTGTGGCGAATCTCTAAACGCGCGAGAACTTACGAGAGAAAAGAAAGTTGATATGGGCAAGAATGTCCAACCCAAACACCGTGGAAATCGACAGTTTTCCACAAGTTAAATACACATGTCTAGATTTGGGGGAGGGCTAAAAGTAGCTTCTTTAAAATGCACGAGAACTTACGAGTGAAAAGAAAGTTGATATGGGCGAGAATCTCTCATTCAAGCAGTGTCCAAATCGATATACTTCCACAGGTAAAATACACGTGTGTAGATTTGGGGGAGGGCTAAAAGTAGCATGTTTAAAATGTTAGAAAAGCATTGGTTGGGAAACCGGCGCCTAAAACGCGAGTGTGGCGCATCTGTAAACGCGCGAGAACTTACGAGAGAAAAGGAAGTTGATATGGGCGGGAATCTCTAACCCAAACACTGTGCAAATCGATAGTGTTCCACAAGTTAAATACACGTGTGTAGATCTGGGGCAGGGCTAAAAGGAGCATGTTCAAAAAGTTAGGTAAGCATTGGCTGAGATTCCGGCTCTTAAAAGGCGGGTGTGGCGCATCGCTCAACGCACGAGAACTTACGAGAGAAAAGAAAGTTGATATGGGCGAGAATCTCTCACCCAAGCACTGTCCAAATCGTTAGTTTTCCACAAGTGAAATACATATGTCTAGATTTGGGGGAGGGCTAAAAGTAGCATCTTTAAAATGATAGGTAAGCATTGGTTTGGATTTCTGCACCTAAAACGCGAGTGTGGCGCATCTCTAAACGCTCGAGAACTTACGAGAGAAAAGAAAGTTGATATGGGCGAGAATCTCTCACCCAAGCACTGTCCAAATCGTTAGTTTTCCACAAGTGAAATACACATGTCTAGATTTGGGGGAGGCTAAAAGTAGCATCTTTAAAATGATAGGTAAGCATTGGTTTGGATTTCTGCACCTAAAACGCGAGTGTGGCGCATCTCTAAACGCGCGAGAACTTATGAGGGAAACAAAATTGATATGGGCGAGAATCTCCAATCAAAACACTGTCCAAATCGATAGACTTTCACCAGTGAAATACTCGTGTGAAGGTTTGAGAAAGGGCGAAATCAAGCATCTTCGAAAAGTACAGTAAGCATAGTTTAAGATGCCGACACCGAAATCGTGAGTGGGGCGCATCTCTAAACGCACGAAAACACGTGAGAAAAAAATATAAATGGGCGAGAATCTTTAAACCAAGCATTGTGCAAAGCGACAGACTACCACAAGTAAAATACACGTGTGTAGATGTGAAAAACGGCTAAATCTAGCATCTTTAAGAAGTCCACTAAGCATAGTTTGAGATCTCAAAACCAAAACTGCGCGTGTGGCGCTTCTCTAAACGTGCAAGAACTTACTAGAGAAAAGAAAGTTGATAGGAGCGAGAATCTCCCATCCAAGCACTGTGGAAATCGATAGACTTCAACAAGTGAAATACACGTGTAGATTTGGGGAAGGGCTAAAAGTAGCATCTTTAAAATGTTAGGTAACCATTGGTTGGGATCTCCGCACGTAACACGCGAGTTTGGCACATCTCTAAACGCGCAAGAAATTACAAGAGAAAAGGGGTGGGAATTTCCAAACCGAACACAGTGCAAATCGATAGTTTTCCACAAGTGAAATACACGTGTGTAGATTTGGGGCAGGGCTAAAAGTATCATGTTTAAAAAGTTAGGTAAGCATTGGTTGGGATCCCCGCACCTAAAACGCGAGTGTGGCGCATCTCTAGACGCGCGACAACTTACAAGAGAAAAGAAAGTTGATATGGGCGAGAATCTCTGACCGAAGCACTGTCCAAATCGATAGACTTCAAGAAGTGAAATACACGTATGTAGATTTTGGGGAGGGCTAAACGCAGCATCCTTAAAAGTAAGCGTTAGTTGGGATCCCCGCGCCTAAAACGCGAGTGTGGCGCATCTCTAAACGCGCGAGAACTTACGAGAGAAAGCAAAGTTGACATGGGCGAGAATCCCTTACCCAAGCATTGTCCAAATCGAAAGACTTCCACAAGTGAAATACACGTGTGTAGATTTGGGGATGGGCTAAAAGTAGCATGTTTAAAAAGTTAGGTAAGCATTGATTGGGATCTCTGCACCTAAAACGCGAGTGTGGCGCATCTCTAAACTTGCGAGAACTTACGAGAGAAAAGAGAGTTGATAGTGGCGAGAATCTCTCACCCAAGCACTGTCCAAATCGATAGACTTCCACAAGTGAAATACACGTGTGTAGATTTCGGGGTGGGCTAAAAGCAGCATTTTTAAAAATTAGGTGAGTATTGGTTGGGATCCCCGTACCTAAAATGCGAGTGTGGCGCAACTCTAAGCGCGCGAGAACTTACGAGAGAAAAGAAAGTTGATATGGGCAAGAATGTTCAACCCAAACACTGTGCAAATTAATAGTTTTCCACAAGTGAAATACACGTGAGTAGATTTGGGGGAGGGCTAAAAGTAGAATCTTTAAAGAGATAGGTAAGCATTGGTTGGGATGCCCGCACCTAAAACGCGAGAGTGGCGCATCCCTAAACGCGCGAGAACTTACGAGAGAAAGGAAAGTTGATGTGGGCGAGATTCTCTCACCCCATGAGGGAACGCAAATGACTTCTACTGTAGGTATCCCTTCCTGGTGTTTTTTTTTTTTTTTTTTTAATTTTATGAGAACAGGGCTGTATTCCTCTAAGGCTGTGGGTGTAATTCGTCAAAACACTGAGTTCTTATAAATCCTTTAGAAATTCTTCAGTCCAGTTGAAATTTATGTTGCTTGCACATGGGTGGGCACTTTATATGTAGACCGTGATGTAAGATACCTTAAACTATTTTTACTGTTCATGATGCATTGCTACGTTAGTCTACGTTATGAATATTTAACTGCTCTGGTCGAGTGTTTAGTTTTAATATGATTAAACGTTCTTTTTATGCGTTCCTGTTAATAATGATGCAAAGTTGTCAATTTTAGTGAACACGTGTTTTTGAACACGAGGTCCTGTTAGTACCTATTTGTTACTTGATGAAAATTTTGCGGGGTTGTTTTACCAGGGCGCTTCATGACGCGTCCTGGAATAAGCTATACCTTCCCTAGTTGAGTCGTCTTCAGTTTATCGTACGTTATTCAGGTTATTGATTGGAAAAATAATTATACTTTTGAACCTTAATTCCTCTATTTTCAGGGGATGGGGGTTGGGCTCACTTCTTTCGGAGGTCGTTACTTAAGGAATTTTACTATTCGTTGCGTGTGCGAGCCATTGGCCAAGCGATTGGTCAAGCCATTGGTAGCCGTGCATGGTCTACTAAAGCACTGACAATCTATCTTAACTCCATGTACTAAGTTTCTTCTCGCACTTTTTTTTTTGTTTGCCCTCGGCTGTGTAATTGTGCAATATTTTCTACACAATAACTTCAATTGCCGAGCATGATAATACTGCACGTGGCTCCCGCTGCCAACGACATACTCAGACAAGTATTCCAGATCATCTGGGTTTTTATTCCTTAAGATCTGTGTTAGATTGATAAAATCAAACGCTCCTTTACGCCCGGACAAGCATCTCGATGCAAGCTCAGTGTTTATTGTGATGGCTTTCATTGGGTAAACAAGACATTGGCGTCTGCTCGCCGCGCTCAACATCCATTCGTAGGCACTTTGGTATCTTTAAGTTTAGTTCGTAGATCTGAACTTGGTTTAGGGGGAAAAGCAGAGGAAGGTCCTGATGTTGTGTAATTCGTTCATCATTGCGGGATTACTTGATTTATCGGGATTCCCTGGTTTTGTCCGCTCACGTTTTTCTCCTGCCCAAGTCTTTCTTCACGTGTGTTTAGACGTGATCCGATATATAATGACCTTGTTTTGCTCCAGATTATTGGCGTCGGTGGAGTCCGCCATCATTTGAAAGCATCCGGAATGTCTCGAACGCACTATTTACTTTTAAAGCACTATTAATATCGTGACTTCATTTTAAAGCTAGTCTCATATTCCATTGGCCCATTCTGGTTTATTTTTTTATTTAATATCATCGACATGTCACTGAAACAGATTATGACGCCATCCCTGGCCGCAAGACAAAGAACCCTAGTGAGAGTACGTAAGGAATGCTGGGAAAATTTCCTACCAGTCCTCTGCGGCACTTACAGTTGAAGCCCCTTGCGTCCCGTCATGATGCAGCACCACACTCATGGCCATGGCAGGTGTCTCTCCGTAAAAACGGTTACCACTCTTGCGGCGGATCCCTAAAAAGGCCTGATTGGATTGTAACGGCAGCACATTGCGTCCACAAAACTCCAGATCCAAACGCGTACACAGTAGTTGTTGGTATGTAATGTAATTTGTAAGACTTGATAAGAAGAGAGATGGGAGGACGAGTTCTGTTCTTGGATTAATTCCTGATAAGCATTGTAATCATCTTTGAGTCCACCCGTACTGATGCCTTCATGTTTTGCCTTAACCCAGAACAACACATACACTTAAAGTAAAATAAAGTAAAATCCTTTATTTAAAACACGATTATCGTTTGAGCACTACATGTTTAAGGAGTCGTGTACTTACAGCGTCTGGTGACATCAAGGTTTCTTGATTTGATGACAATTTAACTGAATTCACTTTCTTTCGCGAACGGGGATCAATATTCACAAGTAGCGAAATTCAGTCTCTGAAAAGACCAAAACATTTATTTCTAAGTTAAACCAGTCGGTCACTCACTCCGCTCCTTACTGTATCTGCAAAACAAAACTTGTTGGCCTCAGAGAGGATACCATTTCTATAGTTAATTCAATATTTACCACCAGATTTAACGAACATATTACATACATTTTACATACATGCTCGTTATGTTGGGGTGATATTGTTACCATTCTCTCTATCTTCAGGTGCTCACAGGCGAAAAGGAACAACGGACGCGCAAGAAAGTGTAAAAGTCAAAGCAATACATAAACACAGCGGTTTTAACATGAAACATTTGAGACACGACATAGCTGTTCTTCAACTGGAAAGGCCAGTGGAATTGAATGACAAAGTTACAACAGTTTGTATGCCCAGCAAAACACCAGATTTAAACGCTAATTGTTACATAACAGGTTTATCGCATAACAGTAAATTATCGCATGTTTTAATTGTATACTGTAAATTTTAATATATTGTAAAGTAGTCTAGTGTACCCAATTAATTCTTAATTTCGTATTCTTAACTGTATATTTTAAATCTTAATCTATTGTAGCGTACTAGTGTCCCCAATTAGCTTCTGTAAGCTAAATACTTACCCTGACACTTAAATAAAGTTATTATTATTATTATTTGTTAAGTTCCGGCTTCTTTTTATTTTGCAAGAATATGACTTCGTGTTCTCTTTGATCTCTGGCAGCAGACTGAGGCTCATCTCAATCTCCACTTATACGTTGTAGGCTGGGGGCGCGTTTCTGGTTGGGGTCCACTTGCTGATCAACTGAAACAAGTCAAGCTGCAGGTCCGGTCTGATGAAGATTGTGAGGCAAAATACAGGAATTTATATGAGAGAAATGTTCATTTGTGCGCCGGGGAAGGACGGGTACGAACCTCTGGTGGTTGCCAAGGAGACAGTGGTGGACCATTCGTTTGTGAGATGGGAGACACTTGGTATCTGCAAGGTGCCGTTAGTTTTGGAATGACACGTTGTACTACTACATATTACTATACAGTGTTCACAAAGATTACCAGTCACGAATCATGGCTTCTTGAAATCATAGGTTTGTTATTGCGTTTTATAAATTTTCTCGCAGACTCTTCCCGATCGACGGCTACGTGTTTCACTACCGTCATTCATCTTAGCAAACCTTTCAGGAAACAGAAGTTTACTTCAGCAGGCTCAAAACGTTAAGTCTGTGGGTTGTGCACGGAAAATTTCGATTCTTTTCGTTTGTTTCTGTCTTTCAAGGCTTGATGGTTGTCTTCGTAATAATGGTTGGCGGCGGCCAAGGACGCCATCGCTGGTTGGATTCGGACCTCAGAGTTCGCGTGTTATTGAAATGCGCAGTAAAATTAATGATTGCCGTTTTATTTAAAAAATGAATTCCATGAAATATGAACATGATATTTAATCATTGGAAAAAAGGTACCGTAGATGCTTTAGAAAGTAATGCATCTTACAACAAAATTTAAAATATTCCGACGATGGGCCTGCATTTTCTTTTCGAATTTCATGTACAACTTGACGATTACTCTAACTCTCTTAGCTAGAACCTTCTCAGTATCTACTCGTGCTAAGTGTCCTTTCCCCTTACTTCCCAGGAGAAGGTGGTGGAGGTGGTCACAACACACCGCAACCGCCAGCCCCAGCGACACCACCACCGCAAACCACAAGCCCCGATACCATGCCAACACCAGCGACAGAAAATCCTCCTCTTTCAGGTTTGCCCTTTTAATCAGCCAGTGAAAATCACTTAAAGGCAGCGTGGGAGAGTCAATTCCTAACAGTATATGAATTTTGCCAAACAATTTTTGAAGGTAATGAAAAGGATTCAAAATAGACCAATATAATCGAATTGTTTTAATTACATCAAAGACGCTTGTTAGGAAACATTATCAAGCGATTTTGAGAACTTGGAAAATGCGTTATCCTCTACTAGGCACTAAAATAAAACAAAATATATGTAAATAAAGCAGAGTAATAATTCAAACGGATGGGAAACATGATCGGATCTGACTAGATCAGAGACTGAAGATACCTTTACGAACCACCAAAAGAGGGAAAAAACAACTCCTATAAGAACATCGAGGTGAACTTTCTAACAATCATCACTATTAAAATCCTAATATGTTAAGTTAATTTTCAGTAAGGTATTTGGCAAAGCATGCAGTCTTTCGGGCTCATGTAACAAAGCCTTTAAGTGAACAGCTTTTTTATTAAACGTTTATAACAAGTCAGGGTAAAAAAAGGCAAATCTTCTGCGTTTCGTGGAACTGGGGGAAGGACTCATCCTAAACCAACCAACCTGTAGCGGCTCGTCCATGTTGTGATGGACATTCAAAGCAATAACAACTTGTTAACCGCGCCTCCTTACTCGTAAAAAGTGGCGCAAGTGACCACTCTTCGCATTTCCTTTCAGGTTGCAGATAAACGAAAAACTATTGTGCTGGTAATCAATATTCTTGTGATAAAATGCCAGGCTTTGAGAAGACCTGCGCAAAAACGTGCAATAATTGTAAGTACTTAACTCACAATCCATATATATGTGCCATTTTATCAACACTTCCTTACAGAGGTCTGCGAAACTACTTCAGGTTCATTTCAATTTAAACCTTAGTTCGTTCGTCTAAAAAAAATAAAAAAATAAAAAAAATAACAATAACAATAACAATAACAATAATAATAATGATAATGATAATGATAATGATGACAATAATGATAATGATAATGATAATGATAATAATAATAACAAATGCCAGCCTGTGCATTTGGCAGAAATCCGTCCACGTCATCTCCCAACAAACGTTCATTAGGTTACGTTCAGTAAATTCAAACGTGATGCTAACATTATGTTAACTGTTCTCTGTCGTAGGTTAGACATTACAATAGAAGACTTCATATGATATACGGTTTGAATTCCATTTTTGACGATATACGTCATGTTGAAGATAGCGTGAAATAAAAATTACTCGTTAATCTTAAATGTACTTTGTCTTTATTCACAATGCGATTTCAGTGCTGGGAAGGGTGTCAAGAGGTGGCCTGGAATGAGTAAGGATTTATATTAAACTGGGGAGAGAATAGTTTTGTAGTCGGGGAGATCTGGGTATGAGATTAGGCGAAGGATCCATAGAGCTCCAGAAAGTGAGTAAGAGCAAACGCGATTACTTTGTACACAACTATTACACTTTCGTCCAATTTTGCGATAAGTCCTCTTACGACCACGGACCACAAAGTTATATTACCTTTACTAATCAAAATTCCAGAATTCAAAATAAAATTCAGAATTCTATTAGACAAATTCACGGATCTGATTATCAGCAAGCGCGATGCACGATTTGAGCACATATAGAGCGGTAAACTTATCATACCTGTGTAAATTCTCAGAGAGTTAACGCGTCCCGTTTGATGTGTTTATTAGTTCGTTCACCTCTTTCTCGTGCAGCGTTAAAGAACAGTGGGAGTTTACTGAATCACTGAAAAAAATAAACGCAAGTAAAAATGAAATAAAACGCCAAATACAGATTATTATCATATTTTTGGATAAATCACAAGTGATGCTTCTTGTCAGAAACAGCGAAACAATTTTCAACAGCATTGAAGCTTTATATGAAAAAATTATGTCAACAATCAATTTAATTTAAAGGCTGTTTGCAGGTGCACGCGTTTTTCATTTGTCATCAGGTCATCCTGTCGACAAAACAAACAAAAAAATAATGAACTTCTTTTGTGAGCGTACTGGGACTACCGATTTTGTGGCAAAAACAGGAAAATAATCACAATGAGAAGGTTGACAGGATCGAATACCAGGTTGAGAAAAAAAAAACAAAAAAACAAAACGTTGAAATGAAATCCAATGTCAAGCATTTGGGATGTATTTGAGAAAATGTCGTCAAAACCTCTATCAAATTATCAACGCCATTTTCAGGTGTCATAATAAAGTACATGCAGGACCCAATTGAAGGTCGAGAAAAATAAAAAAAAATTAAAATCGTGCTGTGATGGAATACGATCCTCGACTGAAAGTTTTATTTTCCGGAAAACACCAGCGCAACCTGCCAGTTTCCACTTTTACTTCGTCATGAACAGTTTCATTAACAATTTTACTTTTTACAAAGGATAAGTGAAAAGACAAAATAACAACCGATAACATCCCACGGCGTCATCGTAAGAGAGTAGAAGATAATTTATAAAATTGAGAAACCGATAAAGGGAACAGAATAGCAAACATGACTATCAACCAATCTTTATGACGTCATAGTAACCTACCCCGTTGCTATAGAAACTGCTTAAAATTGTTACTCATAATACGAACAGCCTCTATAACTTTTGTATTTTGTTATATTTATGTTCTCGAAGATATTAGCTAATTTTAGTTAAAAACACCCCTCATCCTATAATAAGCGGCACAACTCTAAAATCAGTAGTCGGTCACTTTCAGCGCACGATGCTGGTAAATATACAATACGTCGCTCTAAATGGCCCGGTGCAGCTTGCTTTGTAACATTACAAGTCAAATAGCTTATTTTGGTCGATTCACTGTCGAAATATTATGACGCTAACGATAATTAAACATGTACATGTACTCTTGGAGACAGTTTTACTATACTGAGATTATCGTGGCCTCGAAAACTCCTTTCTCTTAGTATTTTTAAATTAAAAGATTAATTTTAAAATTCAATACGTAAGTACGTTGTCGCAACTATTCTGCACTACATTTGGTTCATGACAGTATGACAGTGTGCCGATTAAAAGTCTCCAGAACAATTCCTCCCAAATGAACGGGATAAAATGTAACGGGTGTTTCTCACGTTTAGAAACCTAAGATTGAACAGTGTCAACAATATAATACATTACGAGTCAGAATCTAATTACAAATTTGCTCTCAGATCCACGACGTTAACGCTGTGTTCGATTCTGTCAAAGTTTCTAAAGGATAAAGTGAGCCGTCACGTTTTGGCAATAAAAACGAGGAACTCTTTTCACATTGGTTGAAGATGTGACACCTGGAAGAAAAACTTTGTCGTTTTTGCTCTTTTTGTTTACTTTTGTTTAATATTTGACTGTTGAAACCGGTTTGCTTGACGACAATATGGACAGGTTTTTGTTTGTAATTATGTTTGTTTGGTTTATCCACCAGGAATATGCATTATGTTCAGTCAAAATTAAAATTTATTACTAGCAAGGTGCAACATTACACGTTCCACTACATGTACTGTATTATTTTGTTTTTTTTTGAAAACACAAAGGTTGAGAAATCAGATGAAATAGAGCAACAGTGCCTTCTTGGTCAAGTTTATGAACTGCAAAGTAATCTTCAGAAAGCTTTGTCGCTCCTAACAAAATAGTCCTTTTTAAACTATGTAGTTTTTGTCGACATCTTCACAAGTGGTTTTCAACCTTGTCGTCTGAGTTGTGTTTCTTATAAATGATCGCCATACTCAAGGTAGAATAATAAAGGCCATTCTACTGACCGACTATGATCAGCGCGTTCATTAATTAAAGAACTTTCGATAAGCTCCATCTATTTTCCTTTTTTCTTGGAACTCATTCTCGATGGTAACTTCAATTGCAATCCAATTTGATTACTGAAAAGTAATCCAGCTTTCGCTTCGCTGGCTTGCAATACCAAGATCTAACGTCAGAACATCAAACTTGACTTTGTTTTTCTAGGTAATGAACTCAGGTTGGACTATGACTGAGATTAGCTCATACGGCTCTTGTTCATTCTACTCCAGCTCCTCAACACTGCAATAATTGTCCAGTCCTCGGACTGTACTAGCCTTTCCTTTCGTTGGTACTCCCTTTTGCTTAGTGCTTTCCATCTGAGCTGGAATGACCCGAGTCGATGATATAATTCGATCCCTTATCGCCGGAATACAATGAATCGTCCGAAGCAGTACCAGACGAAATCGTTCGTTTCTCCAGACGTAAATACAAGGATTTATCGCAGAGCTCAAGAACAAAAGGGTGAACAACCACTCAAATCTCATCTCGTCTACCATATGTAGGTAGTCAAACACAATATCAGGAAAGAAACACACTAATGAGGAAGTCACCAAAATTGCTGAAGTCTTGGCAGCACTGTTTTCACTATGAATCTTTGTCGCCTTATGGTTGAAAGAAACGGACTGCATCTGAGAGGAAATCTTGCGTACCTGTTTTCGTGCCACCCAAAATATGTAAGCGTATGAAACGATGAACATGCTAAACATGACAGCGTGAACATGGGCTGATATCTCTCGCCCAGAATCGGTGGTGAAATAGTAGGCAAGAATTACGGACGAAACCCAAATCCCGCCAATAATGCCTACGTATAAGCGTTTGCGATGATGAGACATGGTGTAGGAGAACGGATGCAGGAGCACCGCCATGCGGTTGATTGTTATTCCAGTGAGACTGTTGAAGGACGCGTGGAGGCCGATAAAGGCTACTACCTCAAAAGCATATTTGAATTCTTCACTTTCCTCAATACACAAGGTGACCATGTACATCGGTTGCGCCGCGAGGCACACGATGATGTCAGCAACAGATAAGCTAGTGATGAGTAAGTTAAGCTCATTTCGCATTTGCTGATTTTTTAAAACGACCAAGACTACCAAAACGTTTACGATAATCCCAATAAAGCTAAGAAGGCCATTGACAACAACAAGAAAGATCACCTCCGTCCCAATCATATTGCAAGTTCGGTTACAGATGCTACACTAAATAATGACAGTGAAACACGGGTTATCTGTTAATTAAGGGAGAATTTCATGAACGCAAGTACGAGATAACACTGGTAAATCTAATTAAAATTTTACTTGTTAGGTCTATTTGCCTAACAGTAAATAATAAAACCGATCAAAATTACTATTGACTTTGGAAGTTGTATCCTGGGATTGGTCTGGATGGATGAAACCCTGTGTGTTGATAAATACAGCATCAGCTGTCAAAGTGAAAGCCTGAGAAAAAAGTGCCACAGTTTTTAGCCTCTGTTTGTCTCTCTACAGTTGTCGACTAACCTTCGTGTAATACTCTCTTAAATCTTTATCACTTGGTACTCGTCTCGTTTCTCTTAGAACTCAGATCTTCAATTTTTCACAATTAGAGTTTGCGTAAAACAGTGCTGCCTTTTAGCCGTTGAACTCGGGAAAATTTTCTTTTTCGCCTCAAAAATTGTTTCAAATTCATTAACTCTCGTTATACCTCGAGGATAAATATATTGCACCGGCGATAATAAAATGACGCTCTATACTGTTGTCCATTTAAGGAGGCTCCATAAATTGTACATCAACGGATCAGTATTTGACAAACAACCATTTTTTTGTTTATTTTGAACATGTGTCACCATAGCAATGGCATTAGAATTTGTTTTGTGCAGGGACTTCATCAAAAAAGATCTTTTGACGAGGTTTGACAAGATATGTGGGGCCTATAGGTACATGTAAAACAAAAATATTTTTTTTCGAGGTCATTTCGTCCGTTTCCCGTAATTTGCTTCTTTATATATGCCTTTGCTTCTCAATTTCTTCTCAATTCTCAGAGGTAATGGGCAAACATGTGTCATGCACGACAAGACATGCTATTATATGATCATTCCCAGGGTTTTTGTACCAGATACGGGGATTACATTAAAATTGACCAAGGAGGTTAGAACAGGGAATAATAATACAGACTTTACTGAACCTCCCCATGCCAGTTGGACCTTTTGAGGAACGATAATCGGGGTTCCTCCAATTTGTTTTGATCAAAATACCACGCATCAATATCTGAATAAATAAATAACTATTTATTTCAGTATCTTGAACATTGCTTAAGCATTTATAAAACAAGAGTTATTGGTCTGACTTAACTTAGATATTCAACGTGAATGCCGGTGAGGGCAATCTGAATCGATTGTTTCTTTTAAGCTTCATTACATTCGTACAAGTAAACAGGCTCTAAGAAAGGATGTTTACAAGACGTGGCTACATTCCAGTCGAGTGAAGTTCAAGCGTGACTTAGATGTTTCACTATTATAACTAAGGGGGCTATCCAGTCAACGTGATCGCGCTTTATTTTTTGTTGCTTATTATCATCATTTGTTATTTTAAAAGGTAACATGAACTGAGTCATGTTGCCACAGTTGAGATGAATAAATAGCTTTTACCTGCGTTGCTGGTTCTGTAAAAGATAGGATTCTCTGCAGCTCCCGCTGTTTAATCAGGCTAAATTATTTCCGGTTATTTCATATGAAGTGTGCTCACAGCTGCTTCATAACTCGACGTTGTCGTCTGTGTAAATATTCTTTTAAGTTAATAAAAAGCTGCGTCACAAATTTGAACATTTGAGCTTCAAGTTTTCAATTTTAGCAACATTAAACCAGGCCAGGACTCTTAGTGATCCGGCCTTCTCGATCAATAATAGTCCTTATTGTTGACTTTACCAGACTGGTCATTTGTGACTTATATATTCGTCTCAGTGGTTTTCGTATTCCTTATTTTAACCTTCTTTGGGTATAGTTTCTAATATTTCTTGCGACTGGAAAGAAAAAAGCCGCGACATTACATTTGTCAGACAATCATTCAACACCGTTCGATCAGTACAGCATGCAACACTGAAATCATGCACATGAATTCAATATGTAAAAATAACCGACCTAGTACAGTGTCGCTCAGCTCGAGTAGATTAACTCTTTCTCCTTACTTCATGAACTGGTTGGGGTAATTTAAGGGGTCCAATCGACCGTTTTAACTCGGTCTTTGTTTAAAATTGTTCCTAACAACAACAGCCAATGATCAATGATTTCGTACTTCTCATCACCTATGTTGCTGACTGTGCACTGTTGTAAAAGGGGGGAGTTAGAAACAAGTTACTTTTGGAAAGTCGTGTAAAGGGTAAATACCCAAGCACAACAATAACGACGTCCAAAATAACTAAACGACGATACACTTGTGCCTTATCTAAAACAGCGATCAAGAACGGTTGAAGATAGCGTAAGAGAACTACGCTGAAGGTGTGTCTTAAGCTCTTCCGTGAATAAATTAACTATCAGTGCTCTTCCGTTTATAATTAACTGTTGTTTCTTGTAATAATGACGTACGTATGAATATTCTTTCACAACACCCAACTGAATAAGGATGAATTCAGTTTAATTATTTCCCCAATTTACAATAAAAGTCTATTGTCGCAACTGTAACCACAGATCTAGGAATTCATAACCATTGGAACATATCATCCCCAGCACTTTATGTCCGGCCTGGCCTATTTGAGAACTTCAAGCGGTTAAAACGTAAATGTAACGAACACTTCTTTCCCCCGGCAACGCTTTAACATGAATACAATTTTGACTCCGGGCCCAAAAATAACGCACAACACTCTTTTTAAAAATAGCTATAAAATTATCTCCCGGCCCGACAGGTATAAAAGATTCATTACTGAACGATATGATATCAAAATCACAAATTTTGACGAGTCTAAGAAGATCTACACACCTAATTCTGAAAAATAACTAAAAATGATGTTGAAATTGTGTTTAAAGGTAAGAAACTTATCACTGTAACTGCAAGCCGTCATCAATTATAAGTCAAAGAAACTGAGCCATTGAAGTCAAGGGTATTCCTGTTTTTGTTTTGTTTTGTTTTGTTTTTTTACCAACTTTCTATGAATACCGGCTTTCTATTACTTAGTTTGCTATAAACGATTTAACCTCCGATTTTAGGCAACTCACGATTGGCCCACGGCCTCTTCCGTTAAGGCTATATGTGATTTCGCAGGAAAATTGTTAAATATTATTTTCAATATTTTGTACCTTGGAAAACGGCTTTGGTCTGTCGACTCTTCATCCATTGTTTGTTCTTTTTTTGCAGTTATTGTTCGTCCTTTGTGCGTGTATGCGTCTACAAACTCAAGTACAGGGTAGACCGTACAAATCTCAAGAAGCAGAGGAGCAGAGATTTACTGAAGATCTGCATAAATCAACCCAAGCAATTCAGAATGAAACATTGGCCGTTCGAGGCAAACGAGAGGTGATTTACAATTTCAAAGACTTCTGCGATGCTGCAAATTATGGTGTCTCTTATGGCCCGCCGTCAACATCGTCAAACGGCTGTGAAATTGGACGTTATTACTGTAGAGGTTATGCTGAACCGGTCTGCACTGAAACATTTAGCTTTGGGTGCTATACATTAGGTCCCTATGGAATTCCCAAATGTACTGCAACGGTTGAAACTGTGGAAATTGAGAACAGAAAAGTTCAAATGACGACGGCTTGCGGCTGTGCACAGTGACAGACAAATTTCAATGGTATTATCAAGAAAACGAATGTAAAGTTTGTATATAAAAATAGGTTAAGTCTGTATACGAGCCAAGTGGCCCACCAGGCCAGAAATTATCCCGGTTTCTGTAGCATGAGGCAACTAGGAGTATTTCTACTCCCCCTTGGATGGGATGCTAGTCCATCGCAGGGTTACCCCCAACATTACGTTCGCCGGTACCCATTTATACACCTGGGTGGAGGGAGGCATTGTCAGAGTAAAGTGTCTTGCCCAAGAACACAACACAATGTCCCCGGCCAGGGCTCGAACCCGGACCGCTCGATCCGGAAACGAGCGCGCTAACCATGAGGCCAGAAGTATGTATATGAGGAAGAAATATGTGCTTTTTATTTATTAAAATAGGTTATCAATTTTTGAAAAAATGACATAATCATAATAGTTTGATAATAAAAGAAAACTTTCTCTGCTAGGATATTGTTATATTGTAACAATATTATGAGTCAGTGCTATTGTAATACCTTATTCTTGATGAATAAAAATGATTTTAATAATTAAACTGACAAATAGTTGTGCGTGCTTTTTTTTCAATTCGTAACCCCTATCAAGCATAGACATTTACAAATTGAATTTATTTATTTTCAAGAAAAAATAAGATCTGATAGTGGCAGTGTATATTAATGTCAAGTTAACCCAAACAGTTAACTAACAATAATAACGCCTTCCAAACTAAAATGTGGCATTCCAATTTAGAAAAATTCCGAAGAGTACTGGTATTTGATGCTGAAAAAGTTATTGTTTCCGAAAGGTTTTTGCTAATTGGAAGGAGAAAAAGAAGTGTTGAGTTGAGTCCGCCAGGGACACTACTTCCAAATTTACCAAAATGTACAATTTAACGTGAATAAGATGGTGTATGTAAAAACGATCGTGCACCCATCGCGCTTTCCTTCTTTGAGAGATTCAGATTTTCTGATCCACCGGCCCACAACTAATCAGAACAAATCGGTCCTCTATCTATAATTCTAAAAGGATTCAGAATTTCTGATCCCCCAAGACTTTAAGTAGATTCAAAACTTCTGATCCCCCCAGTCCAGAACCCATCAGAGCAAAACAGTCATTTTTATAATTCTAAATGCATTCAGAATTTCTGATCGCCATCACCTCACAGGACAAAAACGGGTATCTGTTCATGGTTCCAAAAGTATTGAGAATTTCTGATCCCCCTCCCCCACCAAATCTGTTAACATGATAGCAAGAGATTTCTATTTATAATTCTACAACAATTCAGAATTTCTGAACCCACATGACTTTAAGGGATTCAAAAATTCTGATCCTCCAGTGCATAACTTATCAAAACAAAACGGTCATCTACCTATAATTCTTAAAAGGGATGCAGAATTTCTGATCCCCCCCCCCCCCCTTATCAGGTGAAAGGACAGAAATAGCCGATAACTTAAAAGATCGTCAACGTCTTATGACTTATAATTGAATAGGATTTATAATCTCTTCCATCCATCACTTAACAGATCAAAAATAGTTATCGGTTATGATGTCTAAAAGAAATCAAAATTTCCCACCCCGCAGAAAAAAATGCTTGATATCCCCATCCCTTGAGTGAACATAATCAGTTCAACCAGTGGTGGCTAGTTACAATAATTCCAGTGCAGCTGTACAGTCTCAAACCAAGGTCTGTTATTGTCCTGGGGCTAAACATGGCCGTTGTGTGACAAATGTATATTCCCCATAACTCAAGCAAGAAAAGTATTACAGTGTGAGGCCTCAATGACTCATTTTTCAAAATAAATCATATTTGTAAAGATCAATACATCTGACCACCAAAAAGTTAAATAAAATAGCACATCACATGACTGAAGCTTTCCTACAAGTATATTTAATTTGGCTTTCCTTTTCACACCATATCTTAACATAATTATTTACACGAAACTTTCTGAAAGCAGAAAGTTTAAATCTAATTGTTTTCACAGAAGTCAACCCAGATTCTCAAGTGGCCAAGGCCGTCTGAACATATTTTTCACTGATTAATGATTCTTTGGGTGCCCTTGAAAAACTGCTCATAGATAAAGAATACTTTTAATTAAAAGCGGTATTAAATACCGCTTTTAATTAAAAGGCCGGTTTCATGCATGTTTCACCCAGACACAAAGTTCAGAGTTAGAACGCAAGTGCCACTGTGAAAAGTCCCCCTCGATGATTTATTGGCCTGTTGGTTTGCGCGATAAAGATCGATAAGACTATGAGACAAGTTAACCTAAATTCATAACTACAAGTGGCACAAACTGACTGTGCAAAAACAAATTGTTGGAAGTAGCACAAAAAGCAATCGATACGACCATATCAGATAAAGAAAAGACTGAATTATTCAGTTATTAGTCATGATCTTCCTCGTGGCAGATAACGATGTTCACTTAGGCCCCGTTTACATGGGTCCAGACAAAGTTTTGCACGGACAAAAACTTGCACTGTTCCACAATGGGTTTACACGAGACCGGCGGAACTGGACGAATGTTTGAACGGCTAAGTGTGCAAGTCTGGGACCTGAAAAAAGCAGGTAATATTTTTGACTGGCACGGTTCCATATTTTGTACGGACTCGTGTAAACACCGTACCTGAACCGTGCAACTTTTTGCTCAAATAGCGCGGTTAACGCCTGGAATCTAGTTATGTTTTGCCTGGTTGCTTCCTCGTTCGCGCATGTTGTTTTGTTTTTAGCTTGGACAAGTTATTTTGCACTAATCCTTATGATTATTATACGTTTTTCCCGCTGCACATGCAGGCATGTTAAGCTTATACACACATTTGAACTTCTCCTTTTGACTCTTACTTACACAAAGAACCACGAAAGCGACAGTCTTAATGGATTTCTTGCGCAAAATTACTCTTATTTGTATTTCATATCTTCATTTCAGGCTAGTGCTTGCTTGATCCAGATAAAATTAAGTTGTACGAAAAAGAAAATACTTGACTTTTTTGATATAATGTTATAACCGAACGCGATTATTGCTGGATTAAGAACTCTTAAAGTCATTCGTATGAGTGTTGTGTTGAAGGCGTGTCTCAGCTATTCCTGCTCATATTTGAATATCATTTCGACAATTATCTTCCTGAAGAGAATTTTGATTGGACGCAGTTAACAAACAAACTTACATGTGAAGAGAACTAAGAAGAACCTGTCTCTAAAAGAAAATTGAACGGGAAAAATGTTTCTTATATTCTGCCAATTAAAGCTCAATGGGCGATGAATCTGTGACTCTTAATAGAGATAGTCGCCTAACTGTGGCAGAGGAAGCAATTCCTCCCTCAGTGTAAACTAATTACATAATACACCTTGTGTACAGTTTAAGATCTTTAACGATAATAAACGGAAAATGTTAATGAATCCTGTAAAATTTGTCCCACCAGGGCTAAAAGTATACACCTTTACTCCGCGACTAAAAATAATGTTACACAGTTCTCTTAAAAATAGCAAGCAAACTCTAACACAGCAGATATAAAAGATCATGTGTGATAGAGAATGCATCATCAAGTCTCAGAGATTTTGGAGAGTTAAAAGTCTAGAAAGAACCAGACGTGACACCGAAGAAGAAAGTCTGAAAATGAAATCAAGGTTGTGTATAAAGGTAAGATGAAAGGAGATGCCACTAATTATCTGCATGTTAACGTTGTTGTAGTTTGTATTGAACGAAAAATCTAGAATGCCAAATACTAATTACTATACGCGGTTCCCTGGATTACCCACGATTTAGACTCTAATTTTAACCATCTCGAGATCTGCCCACGGCCTCCTCTGTTAAGGCTATATGCCACGTGATTTCGCAGTATAACAGCTAAATATCATTATGTTGCTATTATTATACCTTGGAAAATGGCTTTGGCCTGTTGGCTCTTCAACCATTGTTTCATTTTTTGCAGTTATTATTCGTTCTTTTTGCGTGTATGCGTCTACAAACCCAAGTACAGGGTAAACCGTACAAATCCGAAGAAGCAGAGGATCAGAGATTTACTGAAGATCTACATGAATCAAACCAAGCAATTCAGAATGAAACATTGGTCGTTCGAGGCAAACGAGAGGTGATATATAATTTCACATCCTTCTGCAGTGCTGCAAATTATGGTGTCTCTTATGGCCCGGTGTCAACATCGTCAAACGGCTGTGTAAAGGGATGGTATTATTGTAGAGGTTATGCTGAACCGGTCTGCAAAAAACGGAGCTTTCGGTGCTATAATATAGCTCAGTTTGGATTTCCCAAATGTACTGCAACATTTGCTATTAGGGCAATTGAGAACAGAAAAGTTAAAATAACGACGGCTTGCCTGTGTGCATAGTGACGTGACAATCAAATTTCAGTAGTATTAACGAGAAATGGCGTGTAAAGTTTGTAAATAACGAAGAAATATGTGCATTTTTATTTATTAAAATAGTTTATAAATAATTTTTAGGAAAAAATTGACATAATTGTAATAGCTTTGATAATAAAAGAAAACTTTCCCTGTTAGGTTTTGTTCTATTGTAAGAATATTATGGGTCCATGCTATTGTAATACCTTATTCTTTATTCGTAATAAAAATGATTTCAACATTTGAAACAAATAGTAGTGCGTGCCTTTTTTTAATTCGTAAACCCTATCAAGTAAAGAGATTTGAAAAATTTATTTAGAAAAAAAGCACATGATAGTGCCAGTGTATCTTAATGTGAAGCTAATTTAAACAGTGAGCAAACAACGCTACAGGCTAAGATAATACCGGTTTTAAAAAGCCGGTTCATGCATATGTCACCTTATACACAAGGTTCAGAGATAGAACACAAGGGCCACTGAGACTCAAGAGCCACTATTAATATTGGTTTGTTGGTTTGCCCGATTAAGATCGGTAACGTTTTACGACAAGTTAACTGAAAGCAACTCAAGTCTGTAGGGGATCTCTAAAATTTAAAATACTTAGCTAAAATTGGCACATGGTACTATAAGCAAAAATAAATTGTTGAAAATAGAAGAAACCGCGATCGAGACGACCGTGTGGGATAAAGAAAAGACTGAATGATTCATTTATTATTTATGAGCTTCTTCGTGGTAGGTAACGATGATCACTTAGAATGTATATACATTTTAAAAACTTCAGAAGTTCCGGAGAAAACCACTGGGTCCTATCGTTTTTGGAATATATTGTTCTGGATAACACTTAATATTCAACTCGGTGTAAAAGTTTCATTAAAATTAAATAGACAGAGGCATTTCTACCCAAAACGAACGTCTTTTGTGACTCTCTCACATAAGGCATGAATATAATTATTCTATTTTGCAAAGGTCAATGGACTATTATGTTTGACATGTATGTCGAACTGTTATAACCAACCGATGTAACAAAACGTTTCCTGGAAAACCGTATAGAGTACTATTTTGGGGCCTCAAACAAACAGCGAGTACCTTTTCCCTAAGTTGCAACTTCTTCCGGGAATATCCACACGCTGACTGAATAAAATATTTCCAAGTTGACAGCTGCAGCTAATCTTAAGTTTCCTTGTTGTTAAGTTAATTAACACTGGCCATTGTGGTCAACCGTTAAGCCGGATGTTATGGGCAATTTAAATAGGGATTTCACGAGTAGCCTTGATTGTAGACGGCCAGGTCTGTATACGAGCCAATTGGCCCATCTGGCCAACGCTGCTCAAATGTTAAGGATTTTGCAGTTCTTTGCCCGAGGGCCAGAATCATGCATCTTAACGAAATACAGGATCAACCCCTAATACGCGAAAGGGCCATTAAATGGACATTAACAACTATTTATAGACTTCAATATAGAAAAACTTTCTTCTCAAGTTTTTTTGTAACATTTTAACAGGGAACAAAACAAAAATTAGTCTGGCTCTAGCTGCTCTTGGAAGGGTCTGTAGAGTAATGCAATGCAGCGTAATGCTGTAACAAAAGATGTTTTGTGTTTTAACATGTTTGTCGAGATATGTGCCTATGAGTTCGCGCATGTTGTTTTGTTTTTCGCTTGGACAGGTTATTTTGCACTAATCCTTAAATTAATGTACGTTTCCCTTCTGTACACGCAGGGATGTTACGCTTATACACGCATTTGAACTTCTCCTTTTGACTCTTACTTACACAAAGAGCCACGAGAGCGACGGTCTTAGTGGATTTCTTGTGCAAAATAATTCTTATTTATGTCTCATATTTAATTTCAGGCTAGTGCTTGCTTGATCCAGATAAAATTAAGCTGTACGAAAAAGAAAATACTTGACTTTTTTGATATAATGTTATAACCGAACGTGATTATTGCTGGATTAAGAACTCTTAAAGTCATTCGTGTGAGTGTTGTGTTGAAGGCGTGTCTCGTCTTTTCAGTTGTTCCTGCTCATATTTGAATATCATTTAGACAATTATCTTCCTGAAGAGAATTTTGATTGGACGCAGTTAACAAACAAACTTAAAGAGAATTAAGAAGAACCTGTATGTAAAAGAAAATTAAACGCGAAAAATATTTCTTTTATTCTCCCAATTAAAGCTGAATGGGCGATGAATCTGTGGCACTTAACAAAGATAGTCGCCTAATTGTGGCAGAGGAAACAATTCGTCCCCCAGCGTAAACTAATTACAATACACCTTGTGTATAGTTTAAGAGCTTTAACGATAATAAACGGAAAATGTTAATGAATCCTGTAAAATTTGTCCCACTAGGGCTAAAAGTATACGCCTATACTCCGCGACTAAAAATAATGTTACACAGTTCTCTTAAAAATAGCAAGCAAGCTCTAACACGGCAGATATAAAAGATCATGTGCGACAGAGAATGCAGCATTAAGTCTCGGAGATTTTAAAGAATTAAAAGTCTAGAAAGAACCAGAAGTGACACCGAAGAAGGAAGTCTGAAAATGAACTCAAGATTGTGTATAAAGGTAAGATGAAAGGAGATGCCATTATCTGCATGCTGTTATAATTTGTATTTAAGGAAAAATCTAGAATGCCAAATACTAATTACTATACGCGGTTCCCTGAATTACCCACAATTTTAGACTCTGATTTTAACCATCACGACCATTTTTTCATTTTTTGCAGTTATTGTTCGTTCTTTTTGCGTGTATGTGTCTACAAACCCAAGTAGAGGGTAAACCGTACAAATCACAAGAAGCAGAAGACCAGAGATGTACTGAAGACCTACATGAATCAAACCAAGCAATTCAGAATGAAACATTGGTCGTTCGAGGCAAACGAGAGGTGATATACAATTTCACATCCTTCTGCAGTGCTGCAAATTATGGTGTCTCTTATGGCCCGGCGTCAGCATCGTCAAACGGCTGTGTAAAGGGATGGTATTACTGCAGAGGTTATGCTGAACCGGTCTGCAAAAAACGGAGCTTTCGGTGCTATAATATAGCTCAGTTTGGATTTCCCAAATGTACTTCAACATTTGCTATTAGGACAATTGAGAACAGGAAAGTTAAAATAACGACGGCTTGTAAGTGTGCATAGTGACAATCAAATTTCAATGGTATTAACGAGAAATGGCGTGTATAGTTTGTACATAACGAAGCAATATGTGCTTTTTATTTATTAAAATAGTTTATAAATATTTTTTAGCGAAAAATTGACATAATTCTAATAACTTTGATAATAAAGTAAACCTTGCCTGTTAGGTTTTGTTATATTGTAAGAATATTATGGGACCATGTTATTTTAACACCTTATTGTTTATTCGTAATAAAAAGGATTTTAACATCTAAAACAAATAGTTGTATATGCCTTTTTCGAATTCGCAAACGCTACCAAGTAAAAACATTTGAGAAATGTATTTATTTCCAAAAAAAGCACCTGATAGTGCCAGTGTATCTTAATGTAAAGTCAATCTAAACAGCGAGCAAACAACGCAAAAGGCTAAGATAATACCGGCTTTAAGGCCGCTTTCATGCATGTATCACCTTATACACAAGGTTCAGAGATGGAACACAAGGGCCACTGAGACCCAAGGGCCACTATTAATATTGGTTTGTTCGTTATACCACAAGTTAACCTAAAGTAACTTAAGTCTGTAGGGGATCTCTAGAATTTAAAATACTTAACTAAAATTGGCACACGGTACTATTAGCAAAAACAAATTGTTGAAAATAGAAGAAACCGCAACCGATACGACCATGTGAGATAAAGAAAAGACTGAATTATTCATTTATTATTTATGAGCTTCTTCGTGGTAGATAACGGTGATCACTTAGAATGTATATACGTTTTAAAAGCTTCAGAAGTTTCGGAGAAAACCACTGGGTCCTATCGTTTTTGGAATATATTGTTCTGGATAAGATTTAATATTCAACTCCGTGTAAAAGTTTCATTAAAATTAAAGAGACAGATGCATTTCTACCCAAAACGAACGTCTTTTGTGACTCTCTCACATAAGACATGAATATTATTCTATTTTGTAAAGGTCAATGGACTATTATGTTTGACATGTATGTCGAACTGTTATAACCAACCGATGTAACAAAACGTTTCCTGGAAAACCGTATAGAGTACCATTTTGGGGCCTCAAACAAACAGCGAGTACCTTTTCCCTAAGTTGCAACTTCTTCCGGGAATATCCACACACTGACTGAATAAAATATTTCCAAGTTGACAGCTGCAGCTAATCTTAAGTTTCCTTGTTGTTAAGTTAATTAACACTGGCCATTGTGGTCAACCGTTAAGCCGGATGTTATGGGCAATTTAAATAGGGATTTCACGAGTAGCCTTGATTGTAGACGGCCAGGTCTGTATACGAGCCAATTGGCCCATCTGGCCAACGCTGCTCAAATGTTAAGGATTTTGCAGTTCTTTGCCCGAGGGCCAGAATCATGCATCTTAACGAAATACAGGATCAACCCCTAATACGCGAAAGGGCCATTAAATGGACATTAACAACTATTTATAGACTTCAATATAGAAAAACTTTCTTCTCAAGTTTTTTTTTAACATTTTAACAGGGAACAAAACAAAAATTAGTCTGGCTCTAGCTGCTCTTGGAAGGGTCTGTAGAGTAATGCAATGCAGCGTAATCTGAAGTTGTAACAGAAGATGTTTTGTGTTTTAACATGTTTGTCGAGATATCTGCCTATGAGTTTGCGCATGTTGTTTTGTTTTTCGCTCGGACAGGTTATTTTGCACTGATCCTTATAATTAATGTACGCTCCCCTTCGGCACACGCAGACATGTTACGCTTATACATGCATTTAAACTTCTCCTTTGGGCTCTTACTTAATTATACAAAGAGCCTCGATAGCGACAGTCTTACGAGAGCTCTCAGTGAGCAAAATTATTCTTATCTATGACTCATATCTTAATTTCAGGTTAGTGTCTACTCGGTCTAGATAAAATTATGTTGTACGAAAAAGAAACACTTGATCTTTTAACGTAATGTTGTAAGCGAACGCGATTATTGCCGGATTAAGAACTCTTGAAGTCACTTGTGTGAGTGTTGTGCTGAAGGCGTTTCTTGCCTTTTCAGCTTTTCCTGTTCACATTTGAATTATATTCCTGAAGAGAATGTTATTCTGACGCAGTTTACAAACAAATTTAAACAGAATTAAGAAAAATCTGCATCTTAAAGAAAATTCAAAAGGAATTTTTTTTTCTGCCAATTAAAGCCCAAAGCCCAATGATTCTGTAGCTCTTAAAACAGATCACCTAACTGTGGCATGCAGTGGAAACAATTCGTCCCTCGGTGTAAACATAATACGCCTTGTGAATAGTTTAAGAGCTTTAACGACATTAAACGGGAAATGCTCATGGAGGCTGTAAAATTTGTCCCACCAGGGCTAAAAGTAAACCGCTTCACTTCGAGACTAAAAATAATGTTACACACCTCTCTTAAAAATAGCAAGCAAACTCTAACACGGCAGATATAAAAGATCAGGTGCGATAGAGAATGCATCACCAAGTCACAGAGATTTTGAAGAGTTAAAAGCAAGAACCAGAAATTTCCTTAACCCGGCAATAAGTAACACCGAAGAAGTAAGGCTGAAAATGAAGTTTAGATTGTGTATAGAGGTAAGATGAAATGAGTTGCCATTGTCTACATATTGTTGTAATTTGTATTCAAGGAAAAATCTAGTATATAACATACTACATACCACAATCGGTTCCCTGGTTAGCCTCCAATTTAAGCCAACTAGAGATCGGCCCACGCCCTCCTCGGTAAAGGCGATATGCCACGTGATTTCGCGGGCTAATAGTAAATATTGTTATGTCTTTGTACCTTGGAAAATGGCTTTGGTCTGTTGCCTCTTCATCTTTATATATATTAAGTTGTCTTTTTTTCAGTTATTGTTCGTTCTTTTTGCGTGTATGTGCCTACAAACTCAAGTACAGGGTAAACCGTACAAATCACAAGAAGCAGAGGAGCGGAGATTTACTGAAGATCTATATGAATCAACCCAAGCAATGAAAAATGAAATATCAATCGTCCGAGGAAAACGAGAGGCGATTTATAACTTGACAGACTTCTGCAGTCCACCGTCTTATTTACCGCCAAAATCGGCATACGGCTGTGTAAAGGGGCGGTATTCCTGCTACAATTATGTTGAAGTGGTCTGCAACACCGTTAGCCTTCAGTGCCTTAGTAATGTAGCTCAATATGGATATCCAAAGTGTTCTCCAGATTTCGAATTTGTGACAATTGATTTAGGTAGCAATGGAAAGATCAAAGTTAGGAGAACGAAGGGTTGCCATTGTTGATAGTGACACAGCAGTTAAAGAGATATTAACGAGAAACGGCGTGTAACGTTTGTACATATCGAAGTAATATGTGCTTTTTATTTATTAAGCTAGTTTATAAATACTTTTTAGGAAAAAGATTGATATAACTATAATAGCTTTGATAATAAACGAAAACTTTGCCTGTTAGGTTTTGTTGTATTGCAACAATATTATGGGTCCGTGCTATTGTAATACCTTATTCTTTAAGAATAAAAATGATTTTAATATTTAAAACAAATAATTGTGCGTGTTTTTTCTTTAACTCGTAAGCCCTATCAAGCAAAGACATTTGCAAAAAATAGTGAAATATTCATGGATAATGTGATAGAGTCACAAACGCGATTCATTTTGGAGTTCAGTAAGAATACATCTGTCTGTTTGATTTTAATGAGATTTTTTACACCAAGTTTATTAAGTGTTATCCAGAACAATATATTCCAAACGATACGACCAAACGATAAGACCCGGTGGTTTTCTCCGGAACTTGTGAACTTTAAAAAATGTATAAACATTCTAAGAGACCGTCGCTATCTGCCAATGGGAACAATAACTTTTTTGTCTCCTATAGTCGTATCGATTTCGATTAGTGCTATTTCCATCAGTTTGTTTTTGCATATAGTACTTTGTGCCAATCCCGTACAAACTTAAGTTGCGTTAGGTTAACTTGTCTCATAACTTTATCGATCTTCATCGGGCAAACCGAAAGACCAATGAATCCTTGAGGGAGGTCCCTTGCGTTCTATAGCTATCTCTGAAAGATCATAATAATCAGTAGCTTTGTTTGTTAAGTGGTACATGAAACTGGCCTTTTAAAACTGGTGTTATTTTTGTTCAGTGTTTGGGTTACCTTCACATTAAGATACACTGGCACTGTCAGGTACTGTTTCTTGTAAATAAATATATATTTTTATATATAAAGATTAGTGAACTATTATATTTCACATGTATGTCGATCTCTTATAACCAACCGTTGTAACAAAACATTTTCTGGAAAACTGTATGGAATATTATTTTGGGGCCTCAAACAAGGAAACAAACAAACAACGAGTAACTTTTCTCCTAACGGTTGTGACTTCTTTGGGGAATATCCACACACCGACTTGACCGGCTGCCGCATAATTTATTTTAAGTTTCCATGTTATTAATTTGCCTAATTACCACTGGCCACTGTAAAGGTTAAAGTAAAGTTTAAGTCTGCATACGAGCCAGGGAGGTTTCTGTAGCATGAAGCGATTAGGAATATTTGTAACCATGAGACCACCACGCCTCCACTGGCCACTGTGGTCAACCACTACGCTGGAGATTATGAACAATTCAAAAAGGGATTTCTTGATTAGCCTTGTTTATAGAAGGATACTTCTACATACGAGGCAAGTGACCCATCTGGCTCGAGCTTATCTCCGGTTCCAGTAGAGTAACGCGAATAGCAGTATTTCTACTAGCACATGTATGGTCAGTTTCGGCTGTTAAGGGTTTTTCAATACTTCGCCCGAGTCCAAGAGTCATCTTAACGTAACAAAGGATCACTCCCTAGTACACGAATGGGATATTACTGGACATTAACAAATATTTATAGACTTAAATAAGCGTGTGCTTTTGACGGTTTTAACAAAGAAGGAAACGGAAAATGGTCTGGCTCTTGGGAGGGTTGACAAAGTAACGTAATCCAGAGAAATCTCAAGTTGTAACAGAACATGCTTTGTGTTTTAACGTGTTTGTCCATACTCCCAAGTTCTCTCGTGTTGTTTTGTTTTTCGCTTGCACACGTTATTTTGAACTTATCCTAATGGTTATTAATTATACGTTTCCCCTTCTGCACGTGCAGACATTTTACTGACGTAATTTGAAATTCTTCTTTTTGCTCCTACTTACACAAAGAGCCAAGAGAAAATTTATTGTTGCTTATGTCCATGTCTCATACTTTCAGGTTAGTGCTTAATTGATCTAGATAAACTTATGTCGTCCGAAAAAGAAAATACTTGACTTTTTTGATATAATGTTATAAACGAACGCGATTATTGCCGGATTAACAACCCTTGAAGTCATTCGTGTGAGTGTTGTGCTGAAGGCGTGTCTTGTCTTTTCAGCTATTCCCGCTGATATTTGAATATCATTTAGACAATTATCTTCCTGAAGAGAAAGTTACTCTGGCGCAGTTTACCAACAAAATGAAAAAGAATAAAGAAGAACCTGTATCTCAAAGAAATTTAAACGGGACTGATATAGTTTATATATATATTTTTATATTCTGCCAATTATGGCCCAAAGGAAAATCATTCTGTGGCTCTTAGGAGAGATACCTAACTGTGGCAGAGGAAAAAATCCTTCCCTCGGTGTAAGCTAAATGCATAACACTCCTTGTGTATAGTTTGAGACCTTTAACGACATTAAACGGAAAATGTTAATGAAAGCTGTAAAATTTGTCTCACCAGGGCTAAAAGTAAACCGCTTTACTCCGAGACTAAAAATAATGTTACACACCTCTCTTAAAAATAGCAAGCAAACTCTAACACGGCAGATATAAAAGATCAGGTGCGATAGAGAATGCATCATCAAGTATCGGAGAGAAAGAACCACAAATTACCTTATTTTCGCAAAAAAAGAAGAAGTAAGGCTGAAAATGAAGTCCAGAAATTGTGGAAATTGAGAACAGAAAAGTTAAAATGACGACGGCTTGCGGCTGTGCACAGTGACAGACACATTTCAATGGTATTATCAAGAAAACGAATGTAAAGTTTGTATATAAAAAAAGGTACAGTCTGCATACGAGCCAAGTGGCCCATCAGGCCTGGGTGGAGAGAGGCACTGTGCGAGTAAAGTGTCTTGCCCAAGAACACAACACAATGGCCTCGGCCAGGGCTCGAACCCGGACCGCTCGATCCTGAAACGAGCGCGCTAACCATGAGGCCAGAAACTTGTATATGAGGAAGAAATATGTGCTTTTTATTTATTAAAATAGATTATCAATTTTTGAAAAAAATTACATAATCATAATACTTTGATAATAAAAGAAAACTTTCTCTGCTAGGATTTTGTTATATTGCGACAATATTATGAGTCAGTACTATTGTAATACCTTATTCTTGATGAATAAAAATGATTTTAATAATTAAACTGACAAATAGTTGTGCGTGCCTTTTTTTCAATTCGTAACCCCTATCAAGCATAGACATTTACAAATTGAATTTATTTATTTTCAAGAAAAAATAACATGTGATAGTGGCAGTGTATATTAATGTCAAGTTAACCCAAACAGTGAACTAACAATAATACCGCTTTTAATCAAAAGGCCGGTTTCATGCATGTTTCACCCAGACACAAAGTTCAGAGTTAGAACGCAAGTGCCACTGCGAAAAGTCCCCCTCGATGATTTATTGGTCTGTTGGTTTGCGCGATAAAGATCGATAAGACTATGAGACAAGTTAACCTAAATTCATAACTAAAAGTGGCACAAACTCACTGTGCAAAAACAAATTTGTTGGAAGTAGCACAAAAAGCAATCGATACGACCATATGAGATAAAGAAAAGACTGAATTATTCAGTTATTAGTCATGATCTTCCTCGTGGCAGATAACGATGTTCACTTAGGCCCCGTTTACACGGGTCCAGACAAAGTTTTGCACGGACAAAAACTTGCACGGTTCCACCATGGGTTTACACGGGACCGGCGGAACTGGACGAATGTTTGAACGGCTAAGTGTGCAAGTCTGGGACCTGAAAAAAGCAGGTCATTTTTTTGACCGGCACGGTTCCATATTTTGTACGGACTCGTGTAAAAACCGTACCTGAACCGTACAACTTTTTGCTCAGATAGCGCGGTTAACGCCTGGAATCTAGTTATGTTTTGCCTAGTTGCTTCCTCGTTCGCGCATGTTGTTTTGTTTTTAGCTTGGACAAGTTATTTTGCACAAATCCTTATGATTATTATACGTTTTTCCCGCTGCATATGCAGGCATGTTAAGCTTATACACGCATTTGAACTTCTCCTTTTGACTCTTACTTACACAAAGAGCCACGAAAGCGACAGTCTTAATGGATTTCTTGTGCAAAATTATTCTTCTTTATATCTCATATCTTCACTTCAGGTTAGTGCTTGCCTGGTCTAGATAAAATTAAGTTGTACGAAAAAGAAAATACTTGACTTTTTTGATATAATGTTATAACCGAACGCGATTATTGCCGGATTAAGAACCCTTGAAGTCATTCGTGTGAGTGTTGTGCTGAAGGCGTGTCTCGTCATTTCAGCTACATTTGTATTCTCGCTGATATTTTAATATCATTTAGACAATTATCTTCCTAAAGAGAATTTTGATTGGACGCAGTTAACAAACAAACTTACATGTAAAGAGAACTAAGAAGAACCTGTCTCTAAAAGAAAATTGAACGGGAAAAATGTTTCTTATATTCTGCCAATTAAAGCTCAATGGGCGATGAATCTGTGACTCTTAATAGAGATAGTCGCCTAACTGTGGCAGAGAAAGCAATTCTTCCCTCAGTGTAAACTAATTACATAATACACCTTGTGTATAGTTTAAGATCTTTAACGATAATAAACGGAAAATGTTAATGAATCCTGTAAAATTTGTCCCACCAGGGCTAAAAGTATACACCTTTACTCCGCGACTAAAAATAATGTTACACAGTTCTCTTAAAAATAGCAAGCAAACTCTAACACAGCAGATATAAAAGATCATGTGTGATAGAGAATGCATCATCAAGTCTCAGAGATTTTGGAGAACTAAAAGTCTAGAAAGAACCAGACGTGAAACCGAAGAAGAAAGTCTGAAAATGAAATCAAGATTGTGTATAAAGGTAAGATGAAAGGAGATGCCACTAATTATCTGCATGTTAACGTTGTTGTAGTTTGTATTCAAGGAAAAATCTAGAATGCCAAATACTAATTACTATACGCGGTTCCCTGGATTACCCACGATTTAGACTCTGATTTTAACCATCTCAAGATCTGCCCACGGCCTCCTCTGTTAAGGCTGTATGCCACGTGATTTCGCAGTATAACAGCTAAATATCATTATGTTGCTATTATTATACCTTGGAAAATGGCTTTGGCCTGTTGGCTCTTCAACCATTTTTTCATTTTTTGCAGTTATTGTTCGTTCTTTTTGCGTGTATGCGTCTACAAACCCAAGTACAGGGTAAACCGTACAAATCACAAGAAGCAGAAGACCAGAGATGTACTGAAGATCTACATGAATCAAACCAAGCAATTCAGAATGAAACATTGGTCGTTCGAGGCAAACGAGAGGTGATATACAATTTCACATCCTTCTGCAGTGCTGCAAATTATGGTGTCTCTTATGGCCCGGCGTCAGCATCGTCAAACGGCTGTGTAAAGGGATGGTATTACTGCAGAGGTTATGCTGAACCGGTCTGCAAAAAACGGAGCTTTCGGTGCTATAATATAGCTCAGTTTGGATTTCCCAAATGTACTTCAACATTTGCTATTAGGACAATTGAGAACAGAAAAGTTAAAATAACGGCGGCTTGCAAGTGTGCATAGTGACAATCAAATTTCAATGGTATTAACGAGAAATGGCGTGTATAGTTTGTACATAACGAAGCAATATGTGCTTTTTATTTATTAAAATAGTTTATAAATATTTTTTAGCGAAAAATTGACATAATTCTAATAACTTTGACAATAAAGTAAACCTTGCCTGTTAGGTTTTGTTATATTGTAAGAATATTATGGGACCATGTTATTTTAACACCTTATTGTTTATTCGTAATAAAAAGGATTTTAATATCTAAAACAAATGGTTGTATATGCCTTTTTCGAATTCGCAAACGCTACCAAGTAAAAACATTTGAGAAATGTATTTATTTCCAAAAAAAGCACCTGATAGTGCCAGTGTATCTTAATGTAAAGTCAATCTAAACAGCGAGCAAACAACGCAAAAGGCTAAGATAATACCGGCTTTAAGGCCGCTTTCATGCATGTATCACCTTATACACAAGGTTCAGAGATGGAACACAAGGGCCACTGAGACCCAAGGGCCACTATTAATATTGGTTTGTTCGTTATACCACAAGTTAACCTAAAGTAACTTAAGTCTGTAGGGGATCTCTAGAATTTAAAATACTTAACTAAAATTGGCACACGGTACTATTAGCAAAAAGAAATTGAGAGATTCAGATTTTCTGATCCATCGGCCCACAACTAATCAGAACAAATCGGTCCTCTATCTATAATTCTAAAAGGATTCAGAATTTCTGATCCCCCAAGACTTTAAGTAGATTCAAAACTTCTGATCCCCCCAGTCCAGAACCCATCAGAGCAAAACAGTCATTTTTATAATTCTAAATGCATTCAGAATTTCTGATCGCCATCACCTCACAGGACAAAAACAGGTATCTGTTCATGGTTCCAAAAGTATTGAGAATTTCTGATCCCCCTCCCCCACCAAATCTGTTAACATGATAGCAAGAGCTTTCTATTTATAATTCTACAACAATTCAGAATTTCTGAACCCACATGACTTGAAGGGATTCAAAAATTCTGATCCTCCAGCGCATAACTTATCAAAACAAAACGATCATCTACCTATAATTCTTAAAAGGGATGCAGAATTTCTGATTCGCCCCCCCCTCCCCCCTTATCAGGTGAAAGGACAGAAATAGCCGATAATTTAAAAGATCGTCAACGTCTTATGACTTATAATTGAATAGGATTTATAATCTCTTCCATCCATCACTTAACAGATCAAAAATAGTTATCGGTTATGATGTCTAAAAGAAATCAAAATTTCCCACCCCGCAGAAAAAAATGCTTGATATCCCCATCCCTTGAGTGAACATAATCAGTTCAACCAGTGGTGGCTAGTTACAATAATTCCAGTGCAGCTGTACAGTCAATTGGAGGCCAGACGTCTCAAACCAAGGTCTGTTATTGTCCTGGGGCTAAACATGGCCGTTGTGTGACAAAGGTATATTCCCCATAACTCAAGCAAGAAAAGTATTACAGTGTGAGGCCTCAATGACTCATTTTTCAAAATAAATCATATTTGTAAAGATCAATACATCTGACCACCAAAAAGTTATATAAAATAGCACATCACAAGACTGAAGCTTTCCTACAAGTATATTTAATTTGGCTTTCCTTTTCACATCATATCTTAACATAATTATTTACACGAAACTTTCTGAAAGCAGAAAGTGTAAATCTAATTGTTTTCACAGAAGTCAACCTAGATTCTCAAGTGGCTAAGGCCGTCTGAACATATTTTTCACTGATTAATGATTCTTTGGGTGCCCTTGAAAAACTGCTCATAGATAAAGAATACTTTTAATTAAAAGCGGTATTAAATACCGCTTTTAATTAAAAGGCCGGTTTCATGCATGTTTCACCCAGACACAAAGTTCAGAGTTAGAACGCAAGTGCCACTGTGAAAAGGCCCCCTCGATGATTTATTGGCCTGTTGGTTTGCGCGATAAAGATCGATAAGACTATGACACAAGTTAACCTAAATTCATAACTAAAAGTGGCACAAACTGACTGTGCAAAAACAAATTGTTGGAAGTAGCACAAAAAGCAATCGATACGACCATATCAGATAAAGAAAAGACTGAATTATTCAGTTATTAGTCATGATCTTCCTCGTGGCAGATAACAATGTTTACTTAGGCCCCGTTTACACGGGTCCAGACAAAGTTTTGCACGGACAAAAACTTGCACGGTTCCACCATGGGTTTACACGGGACCGGCGGAACTGGACGAATGTTTGAACGGCTAAGTGTGCAAGTCTGGGACCTGAAAAAAGCAGGTAATATTTTTGACTGGCACGGTTCCATATTTTGTACGGACTCGTGTAAACACTCTTATTTGTATTTCATATCTTCATTTCAGGCTAGTGCTTGCTTGATCCAGATAAAATTAAGCTGTACGAAAAAGAAAATACTTGATTTTTTTGATATAATGTTATAACCGAACGCGATTATTGCTGGATTAAGAACTCTTAAAGTCATTCGTATGAGTGTTGTGCTGAAGGCGTGTCTCGTCGTTTCAGCTATTCCTGCTCATATTTAAATATCATTTAGACAATTATCTTCCTAAAGAGAATTTTGATTGGACGCAGTTAACAAACAAACTTACATGTGAAGAGAACTAAGAAGAACCTGTCTCTAAAAGAAAATTGAACGGGAAAAATGTTTCTTATATTCTGCCAATTAAAGCTCAATGGGCGATGAATCTGTGACTCTTAATAGAGATAGTCGCCTAACTGTGGCAGAGGAAGCAATTCTTCCCTCAGTGTAAACTAATTACATAATACACCTTGTGTATAGTTTAAGATCTTTAACGATAATAAACGGAAAATGTTAATGAATCCTGTAAAATTTGTCCCACCAGGGCTAAAAGTATACACCTTTACTCCGCGACTAAAAATAATGTTACACAGTTCTCTTAAAAATAGCAAGCAAACTCTAACACAGCAGATATAAAAGATCATGTGTGATAGAGAATGCATCATCAAGTCTCAGAGATTTTGGAGAGTTAAAAGTCTAGAAAGAACCAGACGTGAAACCGAAGAAGAAAGTCTGAAAATGAAATCAAGATTGTGTATAAAGGTAAGATGAAAGGAGATGCCACTAATTATCTGCATGTTAACGTTGTTGTAGTTTGTATTGAACGAAAAATCTAGAATGCCAAATACTAATTACTATACGCGGTTCCCTGGATTACCCACGATTTAGACTCTAATTTTAACCATCTCGAGATCTGCCCACGGCCTCCTCTGTTAAGGCTATATGCCACGTGATTTCGCAGTATAACAGCTAAATATCATTATGTTGCTATTATTATACCTTGGAAAATGGCTTTGGCCTGTTGGCTCTTCAACCATTTTTTCATTTTTTGCAGTTATTATTCGTTCTTTTTGCGTGTATGCGTCTACAAACCCAAGTACAGGGTAAACCGTACAAATCCAAAGAAGCAGAGGATCAGAGATTTACTGAAGATCTACATGAATCAAACCAAGCAATTCAGAATGAAACATTGGTCGTTCGAGGCAAACGAGAGGTGATATATAATTTCACATCCTTCTGCAGTGCTGCAAATTATGGTGTCTCTTATGGCCCGGTGTCAACATCGTCAAACGGCTGTGTAAAGGGATGGTATTATTGTAGAGGTTATGCTGAACCGGTCTGCAAAAAACGGAGCTTTCAGTGCTATAATATAGCTCAGTTTGGATTTCCCAAATGTACTGCAACATTTGCTATTAGGGCAATTGAGAACAGAAAAGTTAAAATAACGACGGCTTGCCTGTGTGCATAGTGACGTGACAATCAAATTTCAGTAGTATTAACGAGAAATGGCGTGTAAAGTTTGTAAATAACGAAGAAATATGTGCATTTTTATTTATTAAAATAGTTTATAAATAATTTTTAGGAAAAAATTGACATAATTGTAATAGCTTTGATAATAAAAGAAAACTTTCCCTGATAGGTTTTGTTCTATTGTAAGAATATTATGGGTCCATGCTATTGTAATACCTTATTCTTTATTCGTAATAAAAATGATTTCAACATTTGAAACAAATAGTAGTGCGTGCCTTTTTTTAATTCGTAAACCCTATCAAGTAAAGAGATTTGAAAAATTTATTTAGAAAAAAAGCACATGATAGTGCCAGTGTATCTTAATGTGAAGCTAATTTAAACAGTGAGCAAACAACGCTACAGGCTAAGATAATACCGGTTTTAAAAAGCCGGTTCATGCATATGTCACCTTATACACAAGGTTCAGAGATAGAACACAAGGGCCACTGAGACTCAAGAGCCACTATTAATATTGGTTTGTTGGTTTGCCCGATTAAGATCGGTAACGTTTTACGACAAGTTAACTGAAAGCAACTCAAGTCTGTAGGGGATCTCTAAAATTTAAAATACTTAGCTAAAATTGGCACATGGTACTATAAGCAAAAATAAATTGTTGAAAATAGAAGAAACCGCGATCGATACGACCGTGTGGGATAAAGAAAAGACTGAATGATTCATTTATTATTTATGAGCTTCTTCGTGGTAGGTAACGATGATCACTTAGAATGTATATACATTTTAAAAACTTCAGAAGTTCCCGAGAAAACCACTGGGTCCTATCGTTTTTGGAATATATTGTTCTGGATAACATTTAATATTCAACTCGGTGTAAAAGTGTCATTAACATTAAATAGACAGATGCATTTCTACCCAAAACGAACGTCTTTTGTGACTCTCTTACATAAGACATGAATATTATTCTATTTTGTAAAGGTCAATGGACTATTATATTTGACATGTATGTCGAACTGTTATAACCAACCGATGTAACAAAACGTTTCCTGGAAAACCGTATAGAGTACCATTTTGGGGCCTCAAACAAACAGCGAGTACCTTTTCCCTAAGTTGCAACTTCTTCCGGGAATATCCACACGCTGACTGAATAAAATATTTCCAAGTTGACAGCTGCAGCTAATCTTAAGTTTCCTTGTTGTTAAGTTAATTAACACTGGCCATTGTGGTCAACCGTTAAGCCGGATGTTATGGGCAATTTAAATAGGGATTTCACGAGTAGCCTTGATTGTAGACGGTCAGGTCTGTATACGAGCCAATTGGCCCATCTGGCCAACGCTGCTCAAATGTTAAGGGTTTTGCAGTTCTTTGCCCGAGGGCCAGAATCATGCATCTTAACGAAATACAGGATCAACCCCTAATACGTGAAAGGGCCATTAAATGGACATTAACAACTATTTATAGACTTCAATATAGAAAAACTTTCTTCTCAAGTTTTTTTTTAAACATTTTAACAGGGAACAAAACAAAAATTAGTCTGGCTCTAGCTGCTCTTGGAAGGGTCTGTAGAGTAATGCAATGCAGCGTAATGCTGTAACAAAAGATGTTTTGTGTTTTAACATGTTTGTCGAGATATGTGCCTATGAGTTCGCGCATGTTGTTTTGTTTTTCGCTTGGACAGGTTATTTTGCACTAATCCTTAAATTAATGTACGTTTCCCTTCTGTACACGCAGGGATGTTACGCTTATACACGCATTTGAACTTCTCCTTTTGACTCTTACTTACACAAAGAGCCACGAGAGCGACGGTCTTAGTGGATTTCTTGTGCAAAATAATTCTTATTTATGTCTCATATTTAATTTCAGGCTAGTGCTTGCTTGATCCAGATAAATTAAGTTGTACGAAAAAGAAAATACTTGACTTTTTTGATATAATGTTATAACCGAACGTGATTATTGCTGGATTAAGAACTCTTAAAGTCATTCGTGTGAGTGTTGTGCTGAAGGCGTGTCTCGTCTTTTCAGTTGTTCCTGCTCATATTTGAATATCATTTAGACAATTATCTTCCTGAAGAGAATTTTGATTGGACGCAGTTAACAAACAAACTTAAAGAGAATTAAGAAGAACCTGTATGTAAAAGAAAATTAAACGCAAAAAATATTTCTTTTATTCTCCCAATTAAAGCTCAATGGGCGATGAATCTGTGGCACTTAACAAAGATAGTCGCCTAATTGTGGCAGAGGAAACAATTCGTCCCCCAGTGTAAACTAATTACAATACACCTTGTGTATAGTTTAAGATCTTTAACGATAATAAACGGAAAATGTTAATGAATCCTGTAAAATTTGTCCCACTAGGGCTAAAAGTATACGCCTTTACTCCGCGACTAAAAATAATGTTACACAGTTCTCTTAAAAATAGCAAGCAAGCTCTAACACGGCAGATATAAAAGATCATGTGCGACAGAGAATGCACCATTAGGTCGCGGAGATTTTAAAGAATTAAAAGTCTAGAAAGAACCAGAAGTGACATCGAAGAAGGAAGTCTGAAAATGAACTCAAGATTGTGTATAAAGGTAACATGAAAGGAGATGCCATTATCTGCATGCTGTTATAATTTGTATTTAAGGAAAAATCTAGAATGCCAAATACTAATTACTATACGCGGTTCCCTGAATTACCCACAATTTTAGACTCTGATTTTAACCATCACGACCATTTTTTCATTTTTTGCAGTTATTGTTCGTTCTTTTTGCGTGTATGCGTCTACAAACCCAAGTACAGGGTAAACCGTACAAATCACAGGAAGCAGAAGACCAGAGATTTACTGAAGATCTACATGAATCAAACCAAGCAATTCAGAATGAAACATTGGTCGTTCGAGGCAAACGAGAGGTGATATACAATTTCACATCCTTCTGCAGTGCTGCAAATTATGGTGTCTCTTATGGCCCGGCGTCAGCATCGTCAAACGGCTGTGTAAAGGGATGGTATTACTGCAGAGGTTATGCTGAACCGGTCTGCAAAAAACGGAGCTTTCGGTGCTATAATATAGCTCAGTTTGGATTTCCCAAATGTACTTCAACATTTGCTATTAGGACAATTGAGAACAGAAAAGTTAAAATAACGACGGCTTGTAAGTGTGCATAGTGACAATCAAATTTCAATGGTATTAACGAGAAATGGCGTGTATAGTTTGTACATAACGAAGCAATATGTGCTTTTTATTTATTAAAATAGTTTATAAATATTTTTTAGCGAAAAATTGACATAATTCTAATAACTTTGACAATAAAGTAAACCTTGCCTGTTAGGTTTTGTTATATTGTAAGAATATTATGGGACCATGTTATTTTAACACCTTATTGTTTATTCGTAATAAAAAGGATTTTAATATCTAAAACAAATAGTTGTATATGCCTTTTTCGAATTCGCAAACGCTACCAAGTAAAAACATTTGAGAAATGTATTTATTTCCAAAAAAAGCACCTGATAGTGCCAGTGTATCTTAATGTAAAGTCAATCTAAACAGCGAGCAAACAACGCAAAAGGCTAAGATAATACCGGCTTTAAGGCCGCTTTCATGCATGTATCACCTTATACACAAGGTTCAGAGATGGAACACAAGGGCCACTGAGACCCAAGGGCCACTATTAATATTGGTTTGTTCGTTATACCACAAGTTAACCTAAAGTAACTTAAGTCTGTAGGGGATCTCTAGAATTTAAAATACTTAACTAAAATTGGCACACGGTACTATTAGCAAAAATAAATTGTTGAAAATAGAAGAAACCGCAACCGATACGACCATGTGAGATAAAGAAAAGACTGAATTATTCATTTATTATTTATGAGCTTCTTCGTGGTAGATAACGGTGATCACTTAGAATGTATATACGTTTTAAAAGCTTCAGAAGTTTCGGAGAAAACCACTGGGTCCTATCGTTTTTGAAATATATTGTTCTGGATAACATTTAATATTCAACTCCGTGTAAAAGTTTCATTAAAATTAAAGAGACAGATGCATTTCTACCCAAAACGAACGTCTTTTGTGACTCTCTCACATAAGACATGAATATTATTCTATTTTGTAAAGGTCAATGGACTATTTATGTTTGACATGTATGTCGAACTGTTATAACCAACCGATGTAACAAAACGTTTCCTGGAAAACCGTATAGAGTACCATTTTGGGGCCTCAAACAAACAGCGAGTACCTTTTCCCTAAGTTGCAACTTCTTCCGGGGATATCCACACGCTGACTGAATAAAATATTTCCAAGTTGACAGCTGTAGCTAATCTTAAGTTTCCTTGTTGTTAAGTTAATTAACACTGGCCATTGTGGTCAACCGTTAAGCCGGATGTTATGGGCAATTTAAATAGGGATTTCACGAGTAGCCTTGATTGTAGACGGTCAGGTCTGTATACGAGCCAATTGGCCCATCTGGTCAACGCTGTTCAAATGTTAAGGGTTTTGCAGTTCTTTGTCCAAGGGCCAGAATCATCTCATATATGTAACGAAATACAGGATCAATCCCTAATACGCGAAAGGGCCATTAAATGGCCATTAGCCGAACTATTTATAGACTTTAATATAGAAAAACTTTCTTCTCAAGTTTTTTTTTTAACATCTTAGCGGGGAACAAAACAAAAATTAGTCTGGCTCTTGGAAGGGTCTGTAGAGTAATGCAATGCAGCGTAATCTGAAGTTGTAACAGAAGATGTTTTGTGTTTTAACATGTTTGTCGAGATATGTGCCTATGAGTTTGCGCATGTTGTTTTGTTTTTCGCTCGGACAGGTTATTTTGCACTGATCCTTATAATTAATGTACGTTCCCCTTCTGCACACGCAGACATGTTACGCTTATACATGCATTTAAACTTCTCCTTTGGGCTCTTACTTAATTATACAAAGAGCCTCGATAGCGACAGTCTTACGAGAGCTCTCAGTGAGCAAAATTATTCTTATCTATGACTCATATCTTAATTTCAGGTTAGTGTCTACTCGGTCTAGATAAAATTATGTTGTACGAAAAAGAAACACTTGACCTTTTTAACGTAATGTTGTAAGCGAACGCGATTATTGCCGGATTAAGAACTCTTGAAGTCACTCGTGTGAGTGTTGTGCTGAAGGCGTTTCTTGCCTTTTCAGCTTTTCCTGTTCACATTTGAATTATATTCCTGAAGAGAATGTTATTCTGACGCAGTTTACAAACAAATTTAAACAGAATTAAGAAAAATCTGCATCTTAAAGAAAATTCAAAACGATTTTTTTTTCTGCCAATTAAAGCCTAAAGCCCAATGATTCTGTAGCTCTTAAAACAGATCGCCTAACTGTGGCATGCAGTGGAAACAATTCGTCCCTCGGTGTAAACATAATACGCCTTGTGAATAGTTTAAGAGCTTTAACGACATTAAACAGGAAATGCTCATGGAGGCTGTAAAATTTGTCCCACCAGGGCTAAAAGTAAACCGCTTCACTTCGAGACTAAAAATAATGTTACACACCTCTCTTAAAAATAGCAAGCAAACTCTAACACGGCAGATATAAAAGATCAGGTGCGATAGAGCTTGCATCACCAAGTCACAGAGATTTTAAAGAGTTAAAAGCAAGAACCAGAAATTTCCTTAACCCGGCAATAAGTAACACCGAAGAAGTAAGGCTGAAAATGAAGTTTAGATTGTGTATAGAGGTAAGATGAAATGAGTTGCCATTGTCTACATATTGTTGTAATTTGTATTCAAGGAAAAATCTAGAATATAACACACTACATACCACAATCGGTTCCCTGGTTAGCCTCCGATTTAAGCCAACTAGAGATCGGCCCACGCCCTCCTCGGTAAAGGCGATATGCCACGTGATTTCGCGGGCTAATAATAAAATATTGTTATGTCTTTGTACCTTGGAAAATGGCTTTGGTCTGTTGCCTCTTCATCTTTATATATATTAAGTTGTCTTTTTTTCAGTTATTGTTCGTTCTTTTTGCGTGTATGTGCCTACAAACTCAAGTAGAGGGTAAACCGTACAAATCACAAGAAGCAGAGGAGCAGAAATTTACTGAAGATCTATATGAATCAACCCAAGCAATGAAAAATGAAATATCAATCGTCCGAGGAAAACGAGAGGCGATTTATAACTTGACAGACTTCTGCAGTCCACCGTCTTATTTACCGCCAAAATCGGCATACGGCTGTGTAAAGGGGCGGTATTCCTGCTACAATTATGTTGAAGTGGTCTGCAACACCGTTAGCCTTCAGTGCCTTAGTAATGTAGCTCAATATGGATATCCAAAGTGTTCTCCAGATTTCGAATTTGTGACAATTGATTTAGGTAGCAATGGAAAGATCAAAGTTAGGAGAACGAAGGGTTGCCATTGTTGATAGTGACACAGCAGTTAAAGAGATATTAACGAGAAACGGCGTGTAACGTTTGTACATATCGAAGTAATATGTGCTTTTTATTTATTAAGCTAGTTTATAAATACTTTTTAGGAAAAAGATTGATATAACTATAATAGCTTTGATAATAAACGACAACTTTGCCTGTTAGGTTTTGTTGTATTGCAACAATATTATGGGTCCGTGCTATTGTAATACCTTATTCTTTAAGAATAAAAAGGATTTTAATATTTAAAACAAATAATTGTGCGTGTTTTTTCTTTAACTCGTAAGCCCTATCAAGCAAAGACATTTGCAAAAAATAGTGAAATATTCATGGATAATGTGATAGAGTCACAAACGCGATTCATTTTGGAGTTCAGTAAGAATACATCAGTCTGTTTGATTTTAATGAGATTTTTTACACCAAGTTTATTAAGTGTTATCCAGAACAATATATTCCAAACGATACGACCAAACGATAAGACCCGGTGGTTTTCTCCGGAACTTGTGAACTTTAAAAAATGTATAAACATTCTAAGAGACCGTCGCTATCTGCCAATGGGAACAATAACCTTTTTGTCTCCTATAGTCGTATCGATTTCGGTTAGTGCTATTTCCATCAGTCTGTTTTTTCGTATAGTACTTTGTGCCAATCCCGTACAAACTTAAGTTGCGTTGGGTTAACTTGTCTCATAACTTTATCGATCTTCATAGGGCAAACCGAAAGACCAATGAATCCTTGAGGGAGGTCCCTTGCGTTCTATAGCTATCTCTGAAAGATCATAATAATCAGTAGCTTTGTTTGTTAAGTGATACATGAAACTGGCCTTTTAAAACTGGTGTTATTTTTGTTCAGTGTTTGGGTTACCTTCACATTAAGATACACTGGCACTGTCAGGTACTGTTTCTTGTAAATAAATATATATTTTTATATATAAAGATTAGTGAACTATTATATTTCACATGTATGTCGATCTCTTATAACCAACCGTTGTAACAAAACATTTTCTGGAAAACTGTATGGAATATTATTTTGGGGCCTCAAACAAGGAAACAAACAAACAACGAGTAACTTTTCTCCTAACGGTTGTGACTTCTTTGGGGAATATCCACACACCGACTTGACCGGCTGCCGTATAATTTATTTTAAGTTTCCATGTTATTAATTTGCCTAATTACCACTGGCCACTGTAAAGGTTAAAGTAAAGTTTAAGTCTGCATACGAACCAGGGAGGTTTCTGTAGCATGAAGCGATTAGGAATATTTCTAACCATGAGACCACCACGCCTCCACTGGCCACTGTGGTCAACCACTACGCCGGAGATTATTAGCAATTCAAAAAGGGATTTCTTGATTAGCCTTGTTTATAGAAGGATACTTCTACATACGAGGCAAGTGACCCATCTGGCTCGAGCTTATCTCCGGTTCCAGTAGAGTAACGCGAATAGCAGTATTTCTACTAGCACATGTATGGTCAGTTTCGGCTGTTAAGGGTTTTTCAATACTTCGCCCGAGTCCAAGAGTCATCTTAACGTAACAAAGGATCACTCCCTAGTACACGAATGGGATATTACTGGACATTAACAAATATTTATAGACTTAAATAAGCGTGTGCTTTTGACGGTTTTATCAAAGAAGGAAACGGAAAATGGTCTGGCTCTTGGGAGGGTTGACAAAGTAACGTAATCCAGAGTAATCTCAAGTTGTAACAGAACATGCTTTGTGTTTTAACGTGTTTGTCCATACTCCCAAGTTCTCTCGTGTTGTTTTGTTTTTCGCTTGCACACGTTATTTTGAACTTATCCTAATGGTTATTAATTATACGTTTCCCCTTCTGCACGTGCAGGTATTTTACTGACGTAATTTGAAATTCTCCTTTTTGCTCCTACTTACACAAAGAGCCAAGAGAAAATTTATTGTTGTTTATGTCCATGTCTCATACTTTCAGGTTAGTGCTTAATTGGTCTAGATAAACTTATGTCGTCCGAAAAAGAAAATACTTGACGTTTTTGATATAATGTTATAAACGAACGCGATTATTGCCGGATTAACAACCCTTGAAGTCATTCGTGTGAGTGTTGTGCTGAAGGCGTGTCTTGTCTTTTCAGCTATTCCCGCTGATATTTGAATATCATTTAGACAATTATCTTCCTGAAGAGAAAGTTACTCTGGCGCAGTTTACCAACAAAATGAAAACGAATAAAGAAGAACCTGTATCTCAAAGAAATTTAAACGGGACTGATATATTATATATATATATTTTTATATTCTGCCAATTATGGCCCAAAGGAAAATCATTCTGTGGCTCTTAGGAGAGATACCTAACTGTGGCAGAGGAAAAAATCCCTCCCTCGGTGTAAGCTAAATGCATAACACTCCTTGTGTATAGTTTGAGACCTTTAACGACATTAAACGGAAAATACTAATGAAAGCTGTAAAATTTGTCTCACCAGGGCTAAAAGTAAACCGCTTTACTCCGAGACTAAAAATAATGTTACACACCTGGCTTAAAAATAGCAAGCAAACTCTAACACGGCAGATATAAAAGATCAGGTGCGATAGAGAATGCATCATCAAGTATCGGAGAGAAAGAACCACAAATTACCTTATTTTCGCAAAAAAAGAAGAAGTAAGGCTGAAAATGAAGTCCAGAAATTGTGGAAATTGAGAACAGAAAAGTTAAAATGACGACGGCTTGCGGCTGTGCACAGTGACAGACACATTTCAATGGTATTATCAAGAAAACGAATGTAAAGTTTGTATATAAAAAAAGGTACAGTCTGCATACGAGCCAAGTGGCCCACCAGGCCTGGGTGGAGAGAGGCACTGTGGGAGTAAAGTGTCTTGCCCAAGAACACAACACAATGGCCTCGGCCAGGGCTCTAACCCGGACCGCTCGATCCGGAAACGAGCGCGCTAACCATGAGGCCAGAAGTTTGTATATGAGGAAGAAATATGTGCTTTTTATTTATTAAAATAGGTTATCAATTTTTGAAAAAAATGACATAATCATAATACTTTGATAATAAAAGAAAACTTTCTCTGCTAGGATTTTGTTATATTGCAACAATATTATGAGTCAGTACTATTGTAACCTTATACTTGATGAATAAAAATGATTTTAATAATTAAACTGACAAATAGTTGTGCGTGCCTTTTTTTCAATTCGTAACCCCTATCAAGCATAGACATTTACAAATTGAATTTATTTATTTTCAAGAAAAAATAACAGCTGATAGTGGCAGTGTATATTAATGTCAAGTTAACCCAAACAGTGAACTAACAATAATACCGCTTTTAATCAAAAGGCCGGTTTCATGCATGTTTCACCCAGACACAAAGTTCAGAGTTAGAACGCAAGTGCCACTGTGAAAAGTCCCCCTCGATGATTTATTGGTCTGTTGGTTTGCGCGATAAAGATCGATAAGACTATGAGACAAGTTAACCTAAATTCATAACTAAAAGTAGCACAAACTGACTGTACAAAAACAAATTTGTTGGAAGTAGCACAAAAAGCAATCGATACGACCATATGAGATAAAGAAAAGACTGAATTATTCAGTTATTAGTCATGATCTTCCTCGTGGCAGATAACGATGTTCACTTAGGCCCCGTTTACACGGGTCCAGACAAAGTTTTGCACGGACAAAAACTTGCACGGTTCCACCATGGGTTTACACGGGACCGGCGGAACTGGACGAATGTTTGAACGGCTAAGTGTGCAAGTCTGGGACCTGAAAAAAGCAGGTCATTTTTTTGACCGGCACGGTTCCATATTTTGTACGGACTCGTGTAAACACCGTACCTGAACCGTGCAACTTTTTGCTCAGATAGCGCGGTTAACGCCTGGAATCTAGTTATGTTTTGCCTAGTTGCTTCCTCGTTCGCGCATGTTGTTTTGTTTTTAGCTTGGACAAGTTATTTTGCACTAATCCTTATGATTATTATACGTTTTTCCCGTTGCATATGCAGGCATGTTAAGCTTATACACGCATTTCAACTTCTCCTTTTGACTCTTACTTACACAAAGAGCCACGAAAGCGACAGTCTTAATGGATTTCTTGTGCAAAATTATTCTTCTTTATATCTCATATCTTCATTTCAGGTTAGTGCTTGCCTGGTCTAGATAAAATTAAGTTGTACGAAAAAGGAAATACTTGACTTTTTTGATATAATGTTATAACCGAACGCGATTATTGCCGGATTAAGAACCCTTGAAGTCATTCGTGTGAGTGTTGTGCTGAAGACGTGTCTCGTCATTTCAGCTACATTTGTATTCTCGCTGATATTTTAATATCATTTAGACAATTATCTTCCTGAAGAGAATTTTGATTGGACGCAGTTAACAAACAAACTTACATGTAAAGAGAACTAAGAAGAACCTGTCTCCAAAAGAAAATTGAACGGGAAAAATGTTTCTTATATTCTGCCAATTAAAGCTCAATGGGCGATGAATCTGTGACTCTTAATAGAGATAGTCGCCTAACTGTGGCAGAGGAAGCAATTCGCCCCTCAGTGTAAACTAATTACATAATAAACCTTGTGTATAGTTTAAGATCTTTAACGATAATAAACGGAAAATGTTAATGAATCCTGTAAAATTTGTCCCACCAGGGCTAAAAGTATACACCTTTACTCCGCGACTAAAAATAATGTTACACAGTTCTCTTAAAAATAGCAAGCAAACTCTAACACAGCAGATATAAAAGATCATGTGTGATAGAGAATGCATCATCAAGTCTCAGAGATTTTGGAGAGTTAAAAGTCTAGAAAGAACCAGACGTGAAACCGAAGAGGAAAGTCTGAAAATGAAATCAAGATTGTGTATAAAGGTAAGATGAAAGGAGATGCCACTAATTATCTGCATGTTAACGTTGTTGTAGTTTGTATTCAAGGAAAAATCTAGAATTCCAAATACTAATTACTATACGCGGTTCCCTGGATTACCCACGATTTAGACTCTAATTTTAACCATCTCAAGATCTGCCCACGGCCTCCTCTGTTAAGGCTATATACCACGTGATTTCGCAGTATAACAGCTAAATATCATTATGTTGCTATTATTATACCTTGGAAAATGGCTTTGGCCTGTTGGCTCTTCAACCATTGTTTCATTTTTTGCAGTTATTATTCGTTCTTTTTGCGTGTATGCGTCTACAAACCCAAGTACAGGGTAAACCGTACAAATCACAAGAAGCAGAGGATCAGAGATTTACTGAAGATCTACATGAATCAAACCAAGCAATTCAGAATGAAACATTGGTCGTTCGAGGCAAACGAGAGGTGATATATAATTTCACATCCTTCTGCAGTGCTGCAAATTATGGTGTCTCTTATGGCCCGGTGTCAACATCGTCAAACGGCTGTGTAAAGGGATGGTATTATTGTAGAGGTTATGCTGAACCGGTCTGCAAAAAACGGAGCTTTCAGTGCTATAATATAGCTCAGTTTGGATTTCCCAAATGTACTGCAACATTTGCTATTAGGGCAATTGAGAACAGAAAAGTTAAAATAACGACGGCTTGCCTGTGTGCATAGTGACGTGACAATCAAATTTCAGTAGTATTAACGAGAAATGGCGTGTAAAGTTTGTAAATAACGAAGAAATATGTGCATTTTTATTTATTAAAATAGTTTATAAATAATTTTTAGGAAAAAATTGACATAATTGTAATAGCTTTGATAATAAAAGAAAACTTTACCTGTTAGGTTTTGTTCTATTGTAAGAATATTATGGGTCCATGCTATTGTAATACCTTATTCTTTATTCGTAATAAAAATGATTTCAACATTTGAAACAAATAGTAGTGCGTGCCTTTTTTTAATTCGTAAACCCTATCAAGTAAAGACATTTGAAAAATTTATTTAGAAAAAAAGCACATGATAGTGCCAGTGTATCTTAATGTGAAACTAATCTAAACAGTGAGCAAACAACGCTACAGGCTAAGATAATACCGGTTTTAAAAAGCCGGTTCATGCATATGTCACCTTATACACAAGGTTCAGAGATAGAACACAAGGGCCACTGAGACTCAAGAGCCACTATTAATATTGGTTTGTTGGTTTGCCCGATTAAGATCGGTAACGTTTCACGACAAGTTAACTGAAAGTAACTCAAGTCTGTAGGGGATCTCTAAAATTTAAAATACTTAGCTAAAATTGGCACATGGTACTATAAGCAAAAATAAATTGTTGAAAGTAGAAGAAACCGCGATCGAGACGACCGTGTGGGATAAAGAAAAGACTGAATGATTCATTTATTATTTATGAGCTTCTTCGTGGTAGGTAACGATGATCACTTAGAATGTATATACATTTTAAAAACTTCAGAAGTTCCGGAGAAAACCACTGGGTCCTATCGTTTTTGGAATATATTGTTCTGGATAACACTTAATATTCAGCTCGGTGTAAAAGTGTCATTAACATTAAATAGACAGATGCATTTCTACCCAAAACGAACGTCTTTTGTGACTCTCTTACATAAGGCATGAATATAATTATTCTATTTTGTAAAGGTCAGTGGACTATTATATTTGACATGTATGTCGAACTGTTATAACCAACCGATGTAACAAAACGTTTCCTGGAAAACCGTATAGAGTACCATTTTGGGGCCTCAAACAAACAGCGAGTACCTTTTCCCTAAGTTGCAACTTCTTCCGGGAATATCCACACGCTGACTGAATAAAATATTTCCAAGTTGACAGCTGCAGCTAATCTTAAGTTTCCTTGTTGTTAAGTTAATTAACACTGGCCATTGTGGTCAACCGTTAAGCCGGATGTTATGGGCAATTTAAATAGGGATTTCACGAGTAGCCTTGATTGTAGACGGCCAGGTCTGTATACGAGCCAATTGGCCCATCTGGCCAACGCTGCTCAAATGTTAAGGGTTTTGCAGTTCTTTGCCCGAGGGCCAGAATCATGCATCTTAACGAAATACAGGATCAACCCCTAATACGCGAAAGGGCCATTAAATGGACATTAACAACTATTTATAGACTTCAATATAGAAAAACTTTCTTCTCAAGTTTTTTTTTAACATTTTAACAGGGAACAAAACAAAAATTAGTCTGGCTCTAGCTGCTCTTGGAAGGGTCTGTAGAGTAATGCAATGCAGCGTAATGCTGTAACAAAAGATGTTTTGTGTTTTAACATGTTTGTCGAGATATGTGCCTATGAGTTCGCGCATGTTGTTTTGTTTTTCGCTTGGACAGGTTATTTTGCACTAATCCTTAAATTAATGTACGTTTCCCTTCTGTACACGCAGGGATGTTACGCTTATACACGCATTTGAACTTCTCCTTTTGACTCTTACTTACACAAAGAGCCACGAGAGCGACGGTCTTAGTGGATTTCTTGTGCAAAATAATTCTTATTTATGTCTCATATTTAATTTCAGGCTAGTGCTTGCTTGATCCAGATAAAATTAAGCTGTACGAAAAAGAAAATACTTGACTTTTTTGATATAATGTTATAACCGAACGTGATTATTGCTGGATTAAGAACTCTTAAAGTCATTCGTGTGAGTGTTGTGCTGAAGGCGTGTCTCGTCTTTTCAGTTGTTCCTGCTCATATTTGAATATCATTTAGACAATTATCTTCCTGACGAGAATTTTGATTGGACGCAGTTAACAAACAAACTTAAAGAGAATTAAGAAGAACCTGTATATAAAAGAAAATTAAACGCGAAAAATATTTCTTTTATTCTCCCAATTAAAGCTCAATGGGCGATGAATCTGTGGCACTTAACAAAGATAGTCGCCTAATTGTGGCAGAGGAAACAATTCGTCCCCCAGTGTAAACTAATTACAATACACCTTGTGTATAGTTTAAGAGCTTTAACGATAATAAACGGAAAATGTTAATGAATCCTGTAAAATTTGTCCCACTAGGGCTAAAAGTATACGACTTTACTCCACGACTAAAAATAATGTTACACAGTTCTCTTAAAAATAGCAAGCAAGCTCTAACACGGCAGATATAAAAGATCATGTGCGACAGAGAATGCACCATTAAGTCTCGGAGATTTTAAAGAATTAAAAGTCTAGAAAGAACCAGAAGTGACATCGAAGAAGGAAGTCTGAAAATGAACTCAAGATTGTGTATAAAGGTAAGATGAAAGGAGATGCCATTATCTGCATGCTGTTATAATTTGTATTTAAGGAAATTCTAGAATGCCAAATACTAATTACTATACGCGGTTCCCTGAATTACCCACAATTTTAGACTCTGATTTTAACCGTCACGACCATTTTTTCATTTTTTGCAGTTATTGTTCGTTCTTTTTGCGTGTATGCGTCTACAAACCCAAGTACAGGGTAAACCGTACAAATCACAAGAAGCAGAAGACCAGAGATTTACTGAAGATCTACATGAATCAAACCAAGCAATTCAGAATGAAACATTGGTCGTTCGAGGCAAACGAGAGGTGATATACAATTTCACATCCTTCTGCAGTGCTGCAAATTATGGTGTCTCTTATGGCCCGGCGTCAGCATCGTTAAACGGCTGTGTAAAGGGATGGTATTACTGCAGAGGTTATGCTGAACCGGTCTGCAAAAAACGGAGCTTTCGGTGCTATAATATAGCTCAGTTTGGATTTCCCACATGTACTGCAACATTTGCTATTAGGACAATTGAGAACAGAAAAGTTAAAATAACGACGGCTTGCAAGTGTGCATAGTGACAATCAAATTTCAATGGTATTAACGAGAAATGGCGTGTAAAGTTTGTACATAACGAAGCAATATGTGCTTTTTATTTATTAAAATAGTTTATAAATATTTTTTAGCGAAAAATTGACATAATTCTAATAACTTTGACAATAAAGTAAACCTTGCCTGTTAGGTTTTGTTATATTGTAAGAATATTATGGGACCATGTTATTTTAACACCTTATTGTTTATTCGTAATAAAAAGGATTTTAATATCTAAAACAAATAGTTGTATATGCTTTTTTCGAATTCGCAAACGCTACCAAGTAAAAACATTTGAGAAATGTATTTATTTCCAAAAAAAGCACCTGATAGTGCCAGTGTATCTTAATGTAAAGTCAATCTAAACAGCGAGCAAACAACGCAAAAGGCTAAGATAATACCGGCTTTAAGGCCGCTTTCATGCATGTATCACCTTATACACAAGGTTCAGAGATGGAACACAAGGGCCACTGAGACCCAAGGGCCACTATTAATATTGGTTTGTTCGTTATACCACAAGTTAACCTAAAGTAACTTAAGTCTGTAGGGGATCTCTAGAATTTAAAATACTTAACTAAAATTGGCACACGGTACTATTAGCAAAAATAAATTGTTGAAAATAGAAGAAACCGCAACCGATACGACCATGTGAGATAAAGAAAAGACTGAATTATTCATTTATTATTTATGAGCTTCTTCGTGGTAGATAACGGTGATCACTTAGAATGTATATACGTTTTAAAAACTTCAGAAGTTTCGGAGAAAACCACTGGGTCCTATCGTTTTTGAAATATATTGTTCTGGATAACATTTAATATTCAACTCCGTGTAAAAGTTTCATTAAAATTAAAGAGACAGATGCATTTCTACCCAAAACGAACGTCTTTTGTGACTCTCTCACATAAGACATGAATATTATTCTATTTTGTAAAGGTCAATGGACTATTATGTTTGACATGTATGTCGAACTGTTATAACCAACCGATGTAACAAAACGTTTCCTGGAAAACCGTATAGAGTACCATTTTGGGGCCTCAAACAAACAGCGAGTACCTTTTCCCTAAGTTGCAACTTCTTCCGGGGATATCCACACGCTGACTGAATAAAATATTTCCAAGTTGACAGCTGCAGCTAATCTTAAGTTTCCTTGTTGTTAAGTTAATTAACATTGGCCATTGTGGTCAACCGTTAAGCCGGATGTTATGGGCAATTTAAATAGGGATTTCACGAGTAGCCTTGATTGTAGACGGCCAGGTCTGTATACGAGCCAATTGGCCCATCTGGCCAACGCTGTTGAAATGTTAAGGGTTTTGCAGTTCTTTGTCCAAGGGCCAGAATCATCTCATATATGTAACGAAATACAGGATCAATCCCTAATACGCGAAAGGGCCATTAAATGGCCATTAACCGAACTATTTATAGACTTTAATATAGAAAAACTTTCTTCTCAAGTTTTTTTTTTAACATCTTAGCGGGGAACAAAACAAAAATTAGTCTGGCTCTTGGAAGGGTCTGTAGAGTAATGCAATGCAGCGTAATCTGAAGTTGTAACAGAAGATGTTTTGTGTTTTAACATGTTTGTCGAGATATGTGCCTATGAGTTTGCGCATGTTGTTTTGTTTTTCGCTCGGACAGGTTATTTTGCACTGATCCTTATAATTAATGTACGTTCCCCTTCTGCACACGCAGACATGTTACGCTTATACATGCATTTAAACTTCTCCTTTGGGCTCTTACTTAATTATACAAAGAGCCTCGATAGCGACAGTCTTACGAGAGCCCTCAGTGAGCAAAATTATTCTTATCTATGACTCATATCTTAATTTCAGGTTAGTGTCTACTCGGTCTAGATAAAATTATGTTGTACGAAAAAGAAACACTTGACCTTTTTAACGTAATGTTGTAAGCGAACGCGATTATTGCCGGATTAAGAACTCTTGAAGTCACTCGTGTGAGTGTTGTGCTGAAGGCGTTTCTTGCCTTTTCAGCTTTTCCTGTTCACATTTGAATTATATTCCTGAAGAGAATGTTATTCTGACGCAGTTTACAAACAAATTTAAACAGAATTAAGAAAAATCTGCATCTTAAAGAAAATTCAAAAGGAATTTTTTTTTTCTGCCAATTAAAGCCCAAAGCCCAATGATTCTGTAGCTCTTAAAACAGATCGTCTAACTGTGGCATGCAGTGGAAACAATTCGTCCCTCGGTGTAAACATAATACGCCTTGTGAATAGTTTAAGAGCTTTAACGACATTAAACAGGAAATGCTCATGGAGGCTGTAAAATTTGTCCCACCAGGGCTAAAAGTAAACCGCTTCACTTCGAGACTAAAAATAATGTTACACACCTCTCTTAAAAATAGCAAGCAAACTCTAACACGGCAGATATAAAAGATCAGGTGCGATAGAGCTTGCATCACCAAGTCACAGAGATTTTAAAGAGTTAAAAGCAAGAACCAGAAATTTCCTTAACCCGGCAATAAGTAACACCGAAGAAGTAAGGCTGAAAATGAAGTTTAGATTGTGTATAGAGGTAAGATGAAATGAGTTGCCATTGTCTACATATTGTTGTAATTTGTATTCAAGGAAAAATCTAGAATATAACACACTACATACCACAATCGGTTCCCTGGTTAGCCTCCGATTTAAGCCAACTAGAGATCGGCCCACGCCCTCCTAGGTAAAGGCGATATACCACGTGATTTCGCGGGCTAATAATAAAATATTGTTATGTCTTTGTACCTTGGAAAATGGCTTTGGTCTGTTGCCTCTTCATCTTTATATATATTAAGTTGTCTTTTTTTCAGTTATTGTTCGTTCTTTTTGCGTGTATGTGCCTACAAACTCAAGTAGAGGGTAAACCGTACAAATCACAAGAAGCAGAGGAGCAGAGATTTACTGAAGATCTATATGAATCAACCCAAGCAATGAAAAATGAAATATCAATCGTCCGAGGAAAACGAGAGGCGATTTATAACTTGACAGACTTCTGCAGTCCACCGTCTTATTTACCGCCAAAATCGGCATACGGCTGTGTAAAGGGGCGGTATTCCTGCTACAATTATGTTGAAGTGGTCTGCAACACCGTTAGCCTTCAGTGCCTTAGTAATGTAGCTCAATATGGATATCCAAAGTGTTCTCCAGATTTCGAATTTGTGACAATTGATTTAGGTAGCAATGGAAAGATCAAAGTTAGGAGAACGAAGGGTTGCCATTGTTGATAGTGACACAGCAGTTAAAGAGATATTAACGAGAAACGGCGTGTAACGTTTGTACATATCGAAGTAATATGTGCTTTTTATTTATTAAGCTAGTTTATAAATACTTTTTAGGAAAAAGATTGATATAACTATAATAGCTTTGATAATAAACGACAACTTTGCCTGTTAGGTTTTGTTGTATTGCAACAATATTATGGGTCCGTGCTATTGTAATACCTTATTCTTTAAGAATAAAAAGGATTTTAATATTTAAAACAAATAATCGTGCGTGTTTTTTCTTTAACTCGTAAGCCCTATCAAGCAAAGACATTTGCAAAAAATAGTGAAATATTCATGGATAATGTGATAGAGTCACAAACGCGATTCATTTTGGAGTTCAGTAAGAATACATCAGTCTGTTTGATTTTAATGAGATTTTTTACACCAAGTTTATTAAGTGTTATCCAGAACAATATATTCCAAACGATACGACCAAACGATAAGACCCGGTGGTTTTCTCCGGAACTTGTGAACTTTAAAAAATGTATAAACATTCTAAGAGACCGTCGCTATCTGCCAATGGGAACAATAACCTTTTTGTCTCCTATAGTCGTATCGATTTCGGTTAGTGCTATTTCCATCAGTCTGTTTTTTCATATAGTACTTTGTGCCAATCCCGTACAAACTTAAGTTGCGTTGGGTTAACTTGTCTCATAACTTTATCGATCTTCATAGGGCAAACCGAAAGACCAATGAATCCTTGAGGGAGGTCCCTTGCGTTCTATAGCTATCTCTGAAAGATCATAATAATCAGTAGCTTTGTTTGTTAAGTGATACATGAAACTGGCCTTTTAAAACTGGTGTTATTTTTGTTCAGTGTTTGGGTTACCTTCACATTAAGATACACTGGCACTGTCAGGTACTGTTTCTTGTAAATAAATATATATTTTTATATATAAAGATTAGTGAACTATTATATTTCACATGTATGTCGATCTCTTATAACCAACCGTTGTAACAAAACATTTTCTGGAAAACTGTATGGAATATTATTTTGGGGCCTCAAACAAGGAAACAAACAAACAACGAGTAACTTTTCTCCTAACGGTTGTGACTTCTTTGGGGAATATCCACACACCGACTTGACCGGCTGCCGTATAATTTATTTTAAGTTTCCATGTTATTAATTTGCCTAATTACCACTGGCCACTGTAAAGGTTAAAGTAAAGTTTAAGTCTGCATACGAACCAGGGAGGTTTCTGTAGCATGAAGCTATTAGGAATATTTCTAACCATGAGACCACCACGCCTCTACTGGCCACTGTGGTCAACCACTACGCCGGAGATTATTAGCAATTCAAAAAGGGATTTCTTGATTAGCCTTGTTTGTAGAAGGATACTTCTACATACGAGGCAAGTGACCCATCTGGCTCGAGCTTATCTCCGGTTCCAGTAGAGTAACGCGAATAGCAGTATTTCTACTAGCACATGTATGGTCAGTTTCGGCTGTTAAGGGTTTTTCAATACTTCGCCCGAGTCCAAGAGTCATCTTAACGTAACAAAGGATCACTCCCTAGTACACGAATGGGATATTACTGGACATTAACAAATATTTATAGACTTAAATAAGCGTGTGCTTTTGACGGTTTTAACAAAGAAGGAAACGGAAAATGGTCTGGCTCTTGGGAGGGTTGACAAAGTAACGTAATCCAGAGTAATCTCAAGTTGTAACAGAACATGCTTTGTGTTTTAACGTGTTTGTCCATACTCCCAAGTTCTCTCGTGTTGTTTTGTTTTTCGCTTGCACACGTTATTTTGAACTTATCCTAATGGTTATTAATTATACGTTTCCCCTTCTGCACGTGCAGGCATTTTACTGACGTAATTTGAAATTCTCCTTTTTGCTCCTACTTACACAAAGAGCCAAGAGAAAATTTATTGTTGTTTATGTCCATGTCTCATACTTTCAGGTTAGTGCTTAATTGGTCTAGATAAACTTATGTCGTCCGAAAAAGAAAATACTTGACTTTTTTCATATAATGTTATAAACGAACGCGATTATTGCCGGATTAACAACCCTTGAAGTCATTCGTGTGAGTGTTGTGCTGAAGGCGTGTCTTGTCTTTTCAGCTATTCCCGCTGATATTTGAATATCATTTAGACAATTATCTTCCTGAAGAGAAAGTTACTCTGGCGCAGTTTACCAACAAAATGAAAACGAATAAAGAAGAACCTGTATCTCAAAGAAATTTAAACGGGACTGATATATTATATATATATATTTTTATATTCTGCCAATTATGGCCCAAAGGAAAATCATTCTGTGGCTCTTAGGAGAGATACCTAACTGTGGCAGAGGAAAAAATCCCTCCCTCGGTGTAAGCTAAATGCATAACACTCCTTGTGTATAGTTTGAGACCTTTAACGACATTAAACGGAAAATGTTAATGAAAGCTGTAAAATTTCTCTCACCTGGGCTAAAAGTAAACCGCTTTACTCCGAGACTAAAAATAATGTTACACACCTGGCTTAAAAATAGCAAGCAAACTCTAACACGGCAGATATAAAAGATCAGGTGCGATAGAGAATGCATCATCAAGTATCGGAGAGAAAGAACCACAAATTACCTTATTTTCGCAAAAAAAGAAGAAGTAAGGCTGAAAATGAAGTCCAGAAATTGTGGAAATTGAGAACAGAAAAGTTAAAATGACGACGGCTTGCGGCTGTGCACAGTGACAGACACATTTCAATGGTATTATCAAGAAAACGAATGTAAAGTTTGTATATAAAAAAAGGTACAGTCTGCATACGAGCCAAGTGGCCCATCAGGCCTGGGTGGAGAGAGGCACTGTGCGAGTAAAGTGTCTTGCCCAAGAACACAACACAATGGCCTCGGCCAGGGCTCGAACCCGGACCGCTCGATCCTGAAACGAGCGCGCTAACCATGAGGCCAGAAGTTTGTATATGAGGAAGAAATATGTGCTTTTTATTTATTAAAATAGGTTATCAATTTTTGAAAAAAATGACATAATCATAATACTTTGATAATAAAAGAAAACTTTCTCTGCTAGGATTTTGTTATATTGCAACAATATTATGAGTCAGTACTATTGTAATACTTTATTCTTGATGAATAAAAATGATTTTAATAATTAAACTGACAAATAGTTGTGCGTACCTTTTTTTCAATTCGTAACCCCTATCAAGCATAGACATTTACAAATTGAATTTATTTATTTTCAAGAAAAAATAACAGCTGATAGTGGCAGTGTATATTAATGTCAAGTTAACCCAAACAGTGAACTAACAATAATACCGCTTTTAATCAAAAGGCCGGTTTCATGCATGTTTCACCCAGACACAAAGTTCAGAGTTAGAACGCAAGTGCCACTGTGAAAAGTCCCCCTCGATGATTTATTGGTCTGTTGGTTTGCGCGATAAAGATCGATAAGACTATGAGACAAGTTAACCTAAATTCATAACTAAAAGTAGCACAAACTGACTGTACAAAAACAAATTTGTTGGAAGTAGCACAAAAAGCAATCGATACGACCATATGAGATAAAGAAAAGACTGAATTATTCAGTTATTAGTCATGATCTTCCTCGTGGCAGATAACGATGTTCACTTAGGCCCCGTTTACACGGGTCCAGACAAAGTTTTGCACGGACAAAAACTTGCACGGTTCCACCATGGGTTTACACGGGACCGGCGGAACTGGACGAATGTTTGAACGGCTAAGTGTGCAAGTCTGGGACCTGAAAAAAGCAGGTCATTTTTTTGACCGGCACGGTTCCATATTTTGTACGGACTCGTGTAAACACCGTACCTGAACCGTGCAACTTTTTGCTCAGATAGCGCGGTTAACGCCTGGAATCTAGTTATGTTTTGCCTAGTTGCTTCCTCGTTCGCGCATGTTGTTTTGTTTTTAGCTTGGACAAGTTATTTTGCACAAATCCTTATGATTATTATACGTTTTTCCCGTTGCATATGCAGGCATGATAAGCTTATACACGCATTTCAACTTCTCCTTTTGACTCTTACTTACACAAAGAGCCACGAAAGCGACAGTCTTAATGGATTTCTTGTGCAAAATTATTCTTCTTTATATCTCATATCTTCATTTCAGGTTAGTGCTTGCCTGGTCTAGATAAAATTAAGTTGTACGAAAAAGGAAATACTTGACTTTTTTGATATAATGTTATAACCGAACGCGATTATTGCCGGATTAAGAACCCTTGAAGTCATTCGTGTGAGTGTTGTGCTGAAGGCGTGTCTCGTCATTTCAGCTACATTTGTATTCTCGCTGATATTTTAATATCATTTAGACAATTATCTTCCTGAAGAGAATTTTGATTGGACGCAGTTAACAAACAAACTTACATGTAAAGAGAACTAAGAAGAACCTGTCTCCAAAAGAAAATTGAACGGGAAAAATGTTTCTTATATTCTGCCAATTAAAGCTCAATGGGCGATGAATCTGTGACTCTTAATAGAGATAGTCGCCTAACTGTGGCAGAGGAAGCAATTCGCCCCTCAGTGTAAACTAATTACATAATAAACCTTGTGTATAGTTTAAGATCTTTAACGATAATAAACGGAAAATGTTAATGAATCCTGTAAAATTTGTCCCACCAGGGCTAAAAGTATACACCTTTACTCCGCGACTAAAAATAATGTTACACAGTTCTCTTAAAAATAGCAAGCAAACTCTAACACAGCAGATATAAAAGATCATGTGTGATAGAGAATGCATCATCAAGTCTCAGAGATTTTGGAGAGTTAAAAGTCTAGAAAGAACCAGACGTGAAACCGAAGAGGAAAGTCTGAAAATGAAATCAAGATTGTGTATAAAGGTAAGATGAAAGGAGATGCCACTAATTATCTGCATGTTAACGTTGTTGTAGTTTGTATTCAAGGAAAAATCTAGAATTTCAAATACTAATTACTATACGCGGTTCCCTGGATTACCCACGATTTAGACTCTAATTTTAACCATCTCGAGATCTGCCCACGGCCTCCTCTGTTAAGGCTATATGCCACGTGATTTCGCAGTATAACAGCTAAATATCATTATGTAGCTATTATTATACCTTGGAAAATGGCTTTGGCCTGTTGGCTCTTCAACCATTGTTTCATTTTTTGCAGTTATTATTCGTTCTTTTTGCGTGTATGCGTCTACAAACCCAAGTACAGGGTAAACCGTACAAATCCAAAGAAGCAGAGGATCAGAGATTTACTGAAGATCTACATGAATCAAACCAAGCAATTCAGAATGAAACATTGGTCGTTCGAGGCAAACGAGAGGTGATATATAATTTCACATCCTTCTGCAGTGCTGCAAATTATGGTGTCTCTTATGGCCCGGCGTCAACATCGTCAAACGGCTGTGTAAAGGGATGGTATTATTGTAGAGGTTATGCTGAACCGGTCTGCAAAAAAAGAAGCTTTCAGTGCTATAATATAGCTCAGTTTGGATTTCCCAAATGTACTGCAACATTTGCTATTAGGGCAATTGAGAACAGAAAAGTTAAAATAACGACGGCTTGCCTGTGTGCATAGTGACGTGACAATCAAATTTCAGTAGTATTAACGAGAAATGGCGTGTAAAGTTTGTAAATAACGAAGAAATATGTGCATTTTTATTTATTAAAATAGTTTATAAATAATTTTTAGGAAAAAATTGACATAATTGTAATAGCTTTGATAATAAAAGAAATTTTACCTGTTAGGTTTTGTTATATTGTAAGAATATTATGGGTCCAGTATTGTAATACCTTATTCTTTATTCGTAATAAAAATGATTTCAACATTTGAAACAAATAGTAGTGCGTGCCTTTTTTTAATTCGTAAACCCTATCAAGTAAAGACATTTGAAAAATTTATTTAGAAAAAAAGCACATGATAGTGCCAGTGTATCTTAATGTGAAGCTAATTTAAACAGTGAGCAAACAACGCTACAGGCTAAGATAATACCGGTTTTAAAAAGCCGGTTCATGCATATGTCACCTTATACACAAGGTTCAGAGATAGAACACAAGGGCCACTGAGACTCAAGAGCCACTATTAATATTGGTTTGTTGGTTTGCCCGATTAAGATCGGTAACGTTTTACGACAAGTTAACTGAAAGCAACTCAAGTCTGTAGGGGATCTCTAAAATTTAAAATACTTAGCTAAAATTGGCACATGGTACTATAAGCAAAAATAAATTGTTGAAAATAGAAGAAACCGCGATCGAGACGACCGTGTGGGATAAAGAAAAGACTGAATGATTCATTTATTATTTATGAGCTTCTTCGTGGTAGGTAACGATGATCACTTAGAATGTATATACATTTTAAAAACTTCAGAAGTTCCGGAGAAAACCACTGGGTCCTATCGTTTTTGGAATATATTGTTCTGGATAACACTTAATATTCAACTCGGTGTAAAAGTTTCATTAAAATTAAATAGACAGATGCATTTCTACCCAGAACGAACGTCTTTTGTGACTCTCTCACATAAGGCATGAATATAATTATTCTATTTTGTAAAGGTCAATGGACTATTATGTTTGACATGTATGTCGAACTGTTATAACGAAGCGATGTAACAAAACGTTTCCTGGAAAACCGTATAGAGTACCATTTTGGGGCCTCAAACAAACAGCGAGTACCTTTTCCCTAAGTTGCAACTTCTTCCGGGGATATCCACACGCTGACTGAATAAAATATTTCCAAGTTGACAGCTGCAGCTAATCTTAAGTTTCCTTGTTGTTAAGTTAATTAACACTGGCCATTGTGGTCAACCGTTAAGCCGGATGTTATGGGCAATTTAAATAGGGATTTCACGAGTAGCCTTGATTGTAGACGGTCAGGTCTGTATACGAGCCAATTGGCCCATCTGGCCAACGCTGCTCAAATGTTAAGGGTTTTGCAGTTCTTTGCCCGAGGGCCAGAATCATGCATCTTAACGAAATACAGGATCAACCCCTAATACGCGAAAGGGCCATTAAATGGACATTAACAACTATTTATAGACTTCAATATAGAAAAACTATCTTCTCAAGTTTTTTTTTAACATTTTAACAGGGAACAAAACAAAAATTAGTCTGGCTCTAGCTGCTCTTGGAAGGGTCTGTAGAGTAATGCAATGCAGCGTAACGCTGTAACAAAAGATGTTTTGTGTTTTAACATGTTTGTCGAGATATGTGCCTATGAGTTCGCGCATGTTGTTTTGTTTTTCGCTTGGACAGGTTATTTTGCACTAATCCTTAAATTAATGTACGTTTCCCTTCTGTACACGCAGGGATGTTACGCTTATACACGCATTTGAACTTCTCCTTTTGACTCTTACTTACACAAAGAGCCACGAGAGCGACGGTCTTAGTGGATTTCTTGTGCAAAATAATTCTTATTTATGTCTCATATTTAATTTCAGGCTAGTGCTTGCTTGATCCAGATAAATTAAGTTGTACGAAAAAGAAAATACTTGACTTTTTTGATATAATGTTATAACCGAACGTGATTATTGCTGGATTAAGAACTCTTAAAGTCATTCGTGTGAGTGTTGTGCTGAAGGCGTGTCTCGTCTTTTCAGTTGTTCCTGCTCATATTTGAATATCATTTAGACAATTATCTTCCTGAAGAGAATTTTGATTGGACGCAGTTAACAAACAAACTTAAAGAGAATTAAGAAGAACCTGTATGTAAAAGAAAATTAAACGCAAAAAATATTTCTTTTATTCTCCCAATTAAAGCTCAATGGGCGATGAATCTGTGGCACTTAACAAAGATAGTCGCCTAATTGTGGCAGAGGAAACAATTCGTCCCTCAGTGTAAACTAATTACAATACACCTTGTGTATAGTTTAAGAGCTTTAACGATAATGAACGGAAAATGTTAATGAATCCTGTAAAATTTGTCCCACTAGGGCTAAAAGTATACGACTTTACTCCACGACTAAAAATAATGTTACACAGTTCTCTTAAAAATAGCAAGCAAGCTCTAACACGGCAGATATAAAAGATCATGTGCGACAGAGAATGCACCATTAAGTCTCGGAGATTTTAAAGAATTAAAAGTCTAGAAAGAACCAGAAGTGACATCGAAGAAGGAAGTCTGAAAATGAACTCAAGATTGTGTATAAAGGTAAGATGAAAGGAGATGCCATTATCTGCATGCTGTTATAATTTGTATTTAAGGAAAAATCTAGAATGCCAAATACTAATTACTATACGCGGTTCCCTGAATTACCCACAATTTTAGACTCTGATTTTAACCATCACGACCATTTTTTCATTTTTTGCAGTTATTGTTCGTTCTTTTTGCGTGTATGCGTCTACAAACCCAAGTACAGGGTAAACCGTACAAATCACAAGAAGCAGAAGACCAGAGATTTACTGAAGATCTACATGAATCAAACCAAGCAATTCAGAATGAAACATTGGTCGTTCGAGGCAAACGAGAGGTGATATACAATTTCACATCCTTCTGCAGTGCTGCAAATTATGGTGTCTCTTATGGCCCGGCGTCAGCATCGTCAAACGGCTGTGTAAAGGGATGGTATTACTGCAGAGGTTATGCTGAACCGGTCTGCAAAAAACGGAGCTTTCGGTACTATAATATAGCTCAGTTTGGATTTCCCAAATGTACTTCAACATTTGCTATTAGGACAATTGAGAACAGAAAAGTTAAAATAACGACGGCTTGCAAGTGTGCATAGTGACAATCAAATTTCAATGGTATTAACGAGAAATGGCGTGTATAGTTTGTACATAACGAAGCAATATGTGCTTTTTATTTATTAAAATAGTTTATAAATATTTTTTAGCGAAAAATTGACATAATTCTAATAACTTTGACAATAAAGTAAACCTTGCCTGTTAGGTTTTGTTATATTGTAAGAATATTATGGGACCATGTTATTTTAACACCTTATTGTTTATTCGTAATAAAAAGGATTTTAATATCTAAAACAAATAGTTGTATATGCTTTTTTCGAATTCGCAAACGCTACCAAGTAAAAACATTTGAGAAATGTATTTATTTCCAAAAAAAGCACCTGATAGTGCCAGTGTATCTTAATGTAAAGTCAATCTAAACAGCGAGCAAACAACGCAAAAGGCTAAGATAATACCGGCTTTAAGGCCGCTTTCATGCATGTACCACCTTATACACAAGGTTCAGAGATGGAACACAAGGGCCACTGAGACCCAAGGGCCACTATTAATATTGGTTTGTTCGTTATACCACAAGTTAACCTAAAGTAACTTAAGTCTGTAGGGGATCTCTAGAATTTAAAATACTTAACTAAAATTGGCACACGGTACTATTAGCAAAAACAAATTGTTGAAAATAGAAGAAACCGCAACCGATACGACCATGTGAGATAAAGAAAAGACTGAATTATTCATTTATTATTTATGAGCTTCTTCGTGGTAGATAACGGTGATCACTTAGAATGTATATACGTTTTAAAAGCTTCAGAAGTTTCGGAGAAAACCACTGGGTCCTATCGTTTTTGAAATATATTGTTCTGGATAACATTTAATATTCAACTCCGTGTAAAAGTTTCATTAAAATTAAAGAGACAGATGCATTTCTACCCAAAACGAACGTCTTTTGTGACTCTCTCACATAAGACATGAATATTATTCTATTTTGTAAAGGTCAATGGACTATTATGTTTGACATGTATGTCGAACTGTTATAACCAACCGATGTAACAAAACGTTTCCTGGAAAACCGTATAGAGTACCATTTTGGGGCCTCAAACAAACAGCGAGTACCTTTTCCCTAAGTTGCAACTTCTTCCGGGGATATCCACACGCTGACTGAATAAAATATTTCCAAGTTGACAGCTGCAGCTAATCTTAAGTTTCCTTGTTGTTAAGTTAATTAACACTGGCCATTGTGGTCAACCGTTAAGCCGGATGTTATGGGCAATTTAAATAGGGATTTCACGAGTAGCCTTGATTGTAGACGGTCAGGTCTGTATACGAGCCAATTGGCCCATCTGGTCAACGCTGTTCAAATGTTAAGGGTTTTGCAGTTCTTTGTCCAAGGGCCAGAATCATCTCATATATGTAACGAAATACAGGATCAATCCCTAATACGCGAAAGGGCCATTAAATGGCCATTAGCCGAACTAATTATAGACTTTAATATAGAAAAACTTTCTTCTCAAGTTTTTTTTTTAACATCTTAGCGGGGAACAAAACAAAAATTAGTCTGGCTCTTGGAAGGGTCTGTAGAGTAATGCAATGCAGCGTAATCTGAAGTTGTAACAGAAGATGTTTTGTGTTTTAACATGTTTGTCGAGATATGTGCCTATGAGTTTGCGCATGTTGTTTTGTTTTTCGCTCGGACAGGTTATTTTGCACTGATCCTTATAATTAATGTACGTTCCCCTTCTGCACACGCAGACATGTTACGCTTATACATGCATTTAAACTTCTCCTTTGGGCTCTTACTTAATTATACAAAGAGCCTCGATAGCGACAGTCTTACGAGAGCTCTCAGTGAGCAAAATTATTCTTATCTATGACTCATATCTTAATTTCAGGTTAGTGTCTACTCGGTCTAGATAAAATTATGTTGTACGAAAAAGAAACACTTGACCTTTTTAACGTAATGTTGTAAGCGAACGCGATTATTGCCGGATTAAGAACTCTTGAAGTCACTCGTGTGAGTGTTGTGCTGAAGGCGTTTCTTGCCTTTTCAGCTTTTCCTGTTCACATTTGAATTATATTCCTGAAGAGAATGTTATTCTGACGCAGTTTACAAACAAATTTAAACAGAATTAAGAAAAATCTGCATCTTAAAGAAAATTCAAAAGGAATTTTTTTTTTCTGCCAATTAAAGCCCAAAGCCCAATGATTCTGTAGCTCTTAAAACAGATCGCCTAACTGTGGCATGCAGTGGAAACAATTCGTCCCTCGGTGTAAACATAATACGCCTTGTGAATAGTTTAAGAGCTTTAACGACATTAAACAGGAAATGCTCATGGAGGCTGTAAAATTTGTCCCACCAGGGCTAAAAGTAAACCGCTTCACTTCGAGACTAAAAATAATGTTACACACCTCTCTTAAAAATAGCAAGCAAACTCTAACACGGCAGATATAAAAGATCAGGTGCGATAGAGCTTGCATCACCAAGTCACAGAGATTTTAAAGAGTTAAAAGCAAGAACCAGAAATTTCCTTAACCCGGCAATAAGTAACACCGAAGAAGTAAGGCTGAAAATGAAGTTTAGATTGTGTATAGAGGTAAGATGAAATGAGTTGCCATTGTCTACATATTGTTGTAATTTGTATTCAAGGAAAAATCTAGAATATAACACACTACATACCACAATCGGTTCCCTGGGTAGCCTCCGATTTAAGCCAACTAGAGATCGGCCCACGCCCTCCTAGGTAAAGGCGATATGCCACGTGATTTCGCGGGCTAATAATAAAATATTGTTATGTCTTTGTACCTTGGAAAATGGCTTTGGTCTGTTGCCTCTTCATCTTTATATATATTAAGTTGTCTTTTTTTCAGTTATTGTTCGTTCTTTTTGCGTGTATGTGCCTACAAACTCAAGTAGAGGGTAAACCGTACAAATCACAAGAAGCAGAGGAGCAGATATTTACTGAAGATCTATATGAATCAACTCAAGCAATGAAAAATGAAATATCAATCGTCCGAGGAAAACGAGAGGCGATTTATAACTTGACAGACTTCTGCAGTCCACCGTCTTATTTACCGCCAAAATCGGCATACGGCTGTGTAAAGGGGCGGTATTCCTGCTACAATTATGTTGAAGCGGTCTGCAACACCGTTAGCCTTCAGTGCCTTAGTAATGTAGCTCAATATGGATATCCAAAGTGTTCTCCAGATTTCGAATTTGTGACAATTGATTTAGGTAGCAATGGAAAGATCAAAGTTAGGAGAACGAAGGGTTGCCATTGTTGATAGTGACACAGCAGTTAAAGAGATATTAACGAGAAACGGCGTGTAACGTTTGTACATATCGAAGTAATATGTGCTTTTTATTTATTAAGCTAGTTTATAAATACTTTTTAGGAAAAAGATTGATATAACTATAATAGCTTTGATAATAAACGAAAACTTTGCCTGTTAGGTTTTGTTGTATTGCAACAATATTATGGGTCCGTGCTATTGTAATACCTTATTCTTTAAGAATAAAAATGATTTTAATATTTAAAACAAATAATTGTGCGTGTTTTTTCTTTAACTCGTAAGCCCTATCAAGCAAAGACATTTGCAAAAAATAGTGAAATATTCATGGATAATGTGATAGAGTCACAAACGCGATTCATTTTGGAGTTCAGTAAGAATACATCAGTCTGTTTGATTTTAATGAGATTTTTTACACCAAGTTTATTAAGTGTTATCCAGAACAATATATTCCAAACGATACGACCAAACGATAAGACCCGGTGGTTTTCTCCGGAACTTGTGAACTTTAAAAAATGTATAAACATTCTAAGAGACCGTCGCTATCTGCCAATGGGAACAATAACTTTTTTGTCTCCTATAGTCGTATCGATTTCGATTAGTGCTATTTCCATCAGTTTGTTTTTGCATATAGTACTTTGTGCCAATCCCGTACAAACTTAAGTTGCGTTAGGTTAACTTGTCTCATAACTTTATCGATCTTCATCGGGCAAACCGAAAGACCAATGAATCCTTGAGGGAGGTCCCTTGCGTTCTATAGCTATCTCTGAAAGATCATAATAATCAGTAGCTTTGTTTGTTAAGTGATACATGAAACTGGCCTTTTAAAACTGGTGTTATTTTTGTTCAGTGTTTGGATTACCTTCACATTAAGATACACTGGCACTGTCAGGTACTGTTTCTTGTAAATAAATATATATTTTTATATATAAAGATTAGTGAACTATTATATTTCACATGTATGTCGATCTCTTATAACCAACCGTTGTAACAAAACATTTTCTGGAAAACTGTATGGAATATTATTTTTGGTCCTCAAACAAGGAAACAAACAAACAACGAGTAACTTTTCTCCTAACGGTTGTGACTTCTTTGGGGAATATCCACACACCGACTTGACCGGCTGCCATATAATTTATTTTAAGTTTCCATGTTATTAATTTGCCTAATTACCACTGGCCACTGTAAAGGTTAAAGCAAAGTTTAAGTCTGCATACGAGCCAGGGAGGTTTCTGTAGCATGAAGCGATTAGGAATATTTCTAACCATGAGACCACCACGCCTCCACTGGCCACTGTGGTCAACCACTACGCCGGAGATTATTAGCAATTCAAAAAGGGATTTCTTGATTAGCCTTGTTTATAGAAGGATACTTCTACATACGAGGCAAGTGACCCATCTGGCTCGAGGTTATCTCCGGTTCCAGTAGAGTAACGCGAATAGCAGTATTTCTACTAGCACATGTATGGTCAGTTTCGGCTGTTAAGGGTTTTTCAATACTTCGCCCGAGTCCAAGAGTCATCTTAACGTAACAAAGGATCACTCCCTAGTACACGAATGGGATATTACTGGACATTAACAAATATTTATAGACTTAAATAAGCGTGTGCTTTTGACGGTTTTAACAAAGAAGGAAACGGAAAATGGTCTGGCTCTTGGGAGGGTTGACAAAGTAACGTAATCCAGAGTAATCTCAAGTTGTAACAGAACATGCTTTGTGTTTTAACGTGTTTGTCCATACTCCCAAGTTCTCTCGTGTTGTTTTGTTTTTCGCTTGCACACGTTATTTTGAACTTATCCTAATGGTTATTAATTATACGTTTCCCCTTCTGCACGTGCTTACAAGATCTCTTCTTCTTGTAAGTTTACTGCTTCAGTGCAATGATATCTCCGTGAATCCTGGACCTTCCACTAAAATAACCAGTCCTCGGTGTCTCAAGACGGTCAGAAGAAATCAGGCTTTTGGATTTTGCGTTTTATGCAAATCGCGCTTCCATTTAAAATGCCTGGATGCGAACTTTGAATCTGGCTCGACTTGTCATTTCTGCTCAGTTCCATCTTCTGCTGAGCAACAGTTCGATGACAGTCTAAACGATAGCTTTGTTGTACCAGCAACATCTGATGCTACCCTAAAGTTGCGTGGTCTTAAGTTCATCCATCAAAACATCAGAAGCTTGAGGAAGAAGTTAAATGAACTTCGTGTTTTCATAACGCAAAGTCCACGAATTCACATCATAGCTTTAACTGAGACATGGCTCAACAGTAACATTTCGGATGCAGAAGTGTCATTGCCTGGCTTTACACTTTTTAGAAGAGATAGATTGGTGAGGAAAGGAGGCGGTGTAGCAGTGTTTGTCAGTGAGTCAATTAATGCTGTGCGCCGATCTGACCTCGAGATTGATGAATCTGTTTGGATTGAGATTTTTCTGCCTAAATCAAAAAGCATACTGTTTGGAACATTTTATCGGCCACCTTCAGAGTCAGATAGCCAGCCTGACGAAGATTATTTGGCTCGCTTTTACAACAGTCTGGACTCTGCCGCGGCTGAGGGAAAAGAAATTATTGTAAACGGGGACTTCAACTGTGATTATTTGCCTAAGAAACCAAGCTCTGAAACCAAAAAGTTGAAAGAGATTTTTAAAACCTTTGGTTGGAGGTAGGAATTAGCAAGGAGTGACAGGCCTGCACAACTTCTAACAATGGAAACTTTTGTACCATGTAATATATGACCCCTTTATAGTTTTGCTCTTACGAGTATGTCTTTTAGGGATTTACCTCTTTTATACGATATTAGTGGTGGCTCTTTGAAAATTTGCCGTAGAGAAGGCTGATTTTGTATCAAGTGCCATTTTTCCATTAAAACATTTTTGAGGTTGGGCACTGATGGTTGATATTGTGTTACAAAAGGCAAGAGTTCTTTCCGGCTTTCATGTTTTTGTCTTAGCGCCGATTCCCTTTCTGTGAATTTAATATCTGAAAGGAGTGTTTCGATCAGATTTTTTGGATAACCTCTAGCAAGGAGACGTGATTTGAATTTGTAAATGTTCTCTTCAAATGTTGCTCTTGAAGAGTTAGTTCGTAAGAGTCTTAGAGCTTCGCCCTTCACGAATCCCTTTTTGACACCCGGTGGGTGGCTAGAGGAAAAATGAGTGTATTGAAAGGTTTCAGTTGGTTTAAAGTGTGTTTTTATATCCAGGATGGATTGATCTCTAAATCGTTTGCCTTTGTATACAACTGTATCCAGAAATGTAGTTTCAGTATTTGAAATTTCAGCTGTAAATTTGATTGTAGGGTGATGTGAGTTTGCTTGTTCGATGAACTTGTCTATATCAGGTTGGCTGACATCCCACAAAGAAAAAATATCGTCAATATATCGTTTCCAGATTGTGGGTTTTGCGACGCTATTGCTAAGAATCTCTGTTTCGATATTGGCCATAAAAATATTTGCAAAAGCAACGGCCATTTTAGTACCCATGGCGGTACCGTGGATTTGTAGATAATTCTTACCGTTGAATTGGAAAGAATTTTCTTTCAGTATCAGGCTTAGCATTTCTTTGAGATATTGTGTGGGGATAGAAGGGTTATTTCTGTGAAAGTTTTCGTATGCTCTGCATACTGTAGTTATACCCTCTTCTTGTGGTATATTAGTATATAGACTTGTTACGTCCATTGATACAAGGAATGTTTGTTTATTCACTTTCGTCTTTTCAATGAAATTAATAAAATCTGTAGTGTCCTTTAGATAAGACGCTTGTGATATGGAAATAGGCTGAAGTAATGTGTCAACAAATGCTGATATTCGTTCTGTAGGCCCACTGCAGCCTGAGATAATTGGTCTCCCTACTAGAGTAGGTTTGTGGATCTTTGTAAGGGTATAGAATTCCGGAATCCGCGGTGGATTTGGTGTTTGAGATAACCACTTTCTAGTCATGTCATCAATGTAGTTGCCACGGTGTAGTTCTGAGATCAAGCGTGACACCTTCGTATGTGTTTCCTTAACTATAGGCTTGTCAAGAGGCTTGTAATTATCTGGGTCATTGATTTGGACTTGGCCCTCTTGTATTTTATCATTTTTATCCATGACTACAAGTGTGCTTCCCTTGTCCGCTTTTTTGAAATTAAGATCATTGCTTTGCTGTAAAACATTGAGCGCTTTACGTTCTTTGCGTGACAAGTTTGGTTTTTGTCTGGTTATTTTTATCTCCGCGATTTGTTGTTTAACCTCTTCCAGGTAGGTTTCTAATGTGACTGATGGTTGGACTAGCGGTTCCCAGTTTGATTTGACATAGAAGGGATGTATTGATTTGTTTTGCCCGTGAAAAATGTATTTTAAGCGCATTCGTCTTGCGAAATCCTTGTAATCTCGCAAGAGTTGGCGCCGTATTTTAGTTTTCGTTACTGTGGCGGTTGGTATAAATTTTAATCCCTTTGATAGCAATTTAATTTGGTTGTCAGTCAAATTCGCTTTCGATAGATTTTTAATAAATCTATCGTTATTTTTTGTAAGAGAAGAGGTTGATAGTTTTCTGCGTTCATTACGCTTTTTGGTTTTTATTTGTGTTTTTGTGATTTTTGATTTTCCCTTCCTTTTATTTTTTCTGTCTGTGTTAGCAGTGTTAGAACATTCAGTGAACAGACATGTGTACTTTTCAACATCTTTATTGTTTACAACTTCCTTTAATGCTGACAGTAGTGTAGGCACATTTTCAGCATCGATTCCTAGTATAGCTGCTAGGTTTTTTACACTGATGTCCGCCGATAGCGGTTTAGGTTTGGATTTGTTATTTAAGCCTCTCTCTGGAGTTCCTTTTCGGAGAGTTTTACCTTTTTCTTTGCGAAACTTAATTTTTTGTTTCTCGAGGCGGCGGTAATTAAACCTAGTGAGTGCTGATAGAAAGCCATGAGCCAACACGGTCTACGTCAACCACCGCTACACTTATTGACCTGTTTGCCACCACAAATCCACGAAACATTTCTCGAGCCGTAGTTGCTGAATCCTGTCTGAGTGATCATGATATGCTAATTTCAGTTCGAAAGATAAATAACTTCAAAGAACAACCTCGTGTGATAAAGTGCAGGAATTATGCTAAATACGATCCAACTAATTTCTGCAGTGATTTGAAGAAAATCCCCTGGGATGATGTGTTGAGTTCGACTAACGTCGAAGAAGCCTGGTCTTTGTGGAAATGCAACTTTACGGCTGAATGTGACAAACATGCTCCACTAATCGACAAAAAAGTTAGAGGACGTAATTGTCCATGGCTTACACTGGAAATGAAACAGATGATGAGAGCTCGGGATGCCAGTCTCAAGAAATATCGTAGATCAAAATTAGACACCGATTTGGCCGCATATCGATTACTCCGAAACAAAGTCAGTGCAAGGATTAAACGTGCTAAGGAAAGCTACAGTAGATCACTACTTGAAGAGAACAGCGGCGATTCTGAATCTTTCTGGAGGTCTGTGAAGAAAATAATGCCGGACGCGAAACAGAAATCTATTCCGACCTGTATCAAGGCAGAGGACAAGATTGTTACTGATAAACAAAGCATTTCAGAATTGTTTAACACTTACTTTACTTCTGTTGTGAACAAGTTATTTGAGTCATGCCGGTATGCAAGACCAGTTTTTAATTCTACAACCGAGGAGCTGTTTACAAAGAATCATTTTGAGTTCACAGCAGTGGGTAAACCGTTTGCGCTTAAGCAACTTAAATGCCTAAAACTCAAGAAAGCTACAGGTCTAGATGGTCTACCTGCTAGACTTTTAAAGGACAGCGCAGTTGTGATAGCTGACTGTGTAAAACATTTGATAAATCTTTCTATTGAAACTGGAGCAGTCCCGTCTGAATGGAAGCAAGCAAAGGTTGTACCCTTGTTCAAATCTGGAAACAAAGATGATCTGGAAAATTACAGGCCTATATCAATTTTACCGATCTTGTCGAAAATTCTGGAGAAAGCTGTCTTCCATCAGCTACATAGCTACCTATCAGAAAACTCTCTTCTCTCGCCTTATCAATCGGGGTTTCGCGCAAATCATTTAACTCAGTTGGCCGTTACCTTCCTTACAGATAAAATTCGTGGTCATATGGACAAAGGGCTATTGACGGGGGCAGTGTTTATTGACCTGAAAAAGGCTTTCGATACTGTTCCTCATGACGGTCTTTTAAACAAGTTGTACAGATATGGAATTCAAGACCAGCCTCTCTCGTGGTTTGAGAGCTATCTCACTAACAGGACTCAGAGAGTGTCCATTGAAAATCACCTTTCTTCTGCCGCCAACATCAGTAGCGGAGTACCTCAAGGTTCCGTGTTAGGGCCTCTCTTGTTTATTCTTTACATAAACGATCTTCCTTTGGCCGTTGGTCTGTCTAGTGTTATGTTATATGCCGACGACACCGTTATTTTTACTGCTGCTTCAAACTTTGACCAACTACAGCTGAACTTAAGCCTTGATCTCAATAACGTCTCTAACTGGTTAACAGCGAACGGTCTTTTCCTCAACCTAAAGAAAACTGAGTATGTTTTATTTGGAACTCGGCAAAGGCTACTCAGATCTGAATCTCACAGTCCGCTTTGCATGGAAGGAAAGGAAGTCAACCAAGTAAAGTCGTTCAAGTACCTAGGAGTCTTGCTAGATGAGTGTTTACCTTTCAACGATCACATAAGCTATTTAAGGTCAAAAGTTGCTAGCAGACTTGGCCTCCTGTCACGATTACGAGGTTGTTTAACCACGGAAGCAGCAAATAAGATCTATTTGTCCACGGTGCTACCGATATTAAGCTATTGTGATACGTGCTTTTGCCCTCTGGGAAGCACTAACAGAAAGACTCTTGAACGCCTGCAACGACGAGCTGCGAAAATCGTATACGGTTTTAAACCTGACATAGCCACGGAAACAATACTCGAGAACCTACGCTGGCCCCCTCTTACAAAAACCATGGAAAAGCACTGCGCACTGTTAGTTAACAAGTGCTTGGTCGGAGAAGTTCCTCTATACTTTTAAGCCTATTTCCTGTTACGCTGCCAGAGCGACAACCAACATGTTTTTAACAGATGCACTAGATCGTCAATCACTAACATTATACTTCCCAAATTTCATTTAGATGTCGCTAAAAAGTCTTTTTATTATCATGGTGGATGCACATTTAGTAGCCTTCCAACGAACATAAAGATTTTGCCACCTAAGGAACGTTTCAAGGCTATCTCCGAATTTTTTTCTTAGGTTATTTTTTAGAACATTTTCAATTCGATATCCAATTTTTATGAGAACGCTATTACCTTTTTAAGCTTTTTAATTTTTTAAACATTTCAGCGTATCTTTTAAAGTAGTTAATTTTTTTTATAGATATATATTATTTATACATGCTCTTTTTATTTTACGTTATACAGGGGCCCCGTTGATACCAGTCCTGCGACTGAAGGGGTCACCCTGTTTAAATATTGATTATTATTATTATTACGTGCAGCAATTTTACTGACGTAATTTGAAATTCTCCTTTTTGCTCCTACTTACACAAAGAGCCAAGAGAAAATTTATTGTTGCTTATGTCCATGTCTCATACTTTCAGGTTAGTGCTTAATTGGTCTAGATAAACTTATGTCGTCCGATAAAGAAAATACTTGACTTTTTTGATATAATGTTATAAACGAACGCGATTATTGCCGGATCAACAACCCTTGAAGTCATTCGTGTGAGTGTTGTGCTGAAGGCGTGTCTTGTCTTTTCAGCTATTCCCGCTGATATTTGAATATCATTTAGACAATTATCTTCCTGAAGAGAAAGTTACTCTGGCGCAGTTTACCAACAAAATGAAAAAGAATAAAGAAGAACCTGTATCTCAAAGAAATTTAAACGGGACTGATATATTATATATATATATTTTTATATTCTGCCAATTATGGCCCAAAGGAAAATCATTCTGTGGCTCTTAGGAGAGATACCTAACTGTGGCAGAGGAAAAAATCCCTCCCTCGGTGTAAGCTAAATGCATAACACTCCTTGTGTATAGTTTGAGACCTTCAACGACATTAAACGGAAAATGTTAATGAAAGCTGTAAAATTTGTCTCACCAGGGCTAAAAGTAAACCGCTTTACTCCGAGACTAAAAATAATGTTACACACCTGGCTTAAAAATAGCAAGCAAACTCTAACACGGCAGATATAAAAGATCAGGTGCGATAGAGAATGCATCATCAAGTATCGGAGAGAAAGAACCACAAATTACCTTATTTTCGCAAAAAAAGAAGAAGTAAGGCTGAAAATGAAGTCCAGAAATTGTGGAAATTGAGAACAGAAAAGTTAAAATGACGACGGCTTGCGGCTGTGCACAGTGACAGACACATTTCAATGGTATTATCAAGAAAACGAATGTAAAGTTTGTATATAAAAAAAGGTACAGTCTGCATACGAGCCAAGTGGCCCATCAGGCCTGGGTGGAGAGAGGCACTGTGCGAGTAAAGTGTCTTGCCCAAGAACACAACACAATGGCCTCGGCCAGGGCTCGAACCCGGACCGCTCGATCCTGAAACGAGCGCGCTAACCATGAGGCCAGAAGTTTGTATATGAGGAAGAAATATGTGCTTTTTATTTATTAAAATAGGTTATCAATTTTTGAAAAAAATGACATAATCATAATACTTTGATAATAAAAGAAAACTTTCTCTGCTAGGATTTTGTTATATTGCAACAATATTATGAGTCAGTGCTATTGTAATACCTTATTCTTGATGAATAAAAATGATTTTAATAATTAAACTGACAAATAGTTGTGCGTGCCTTTTCTTCATTTCGTAACCCCTATCAAGCATAGACATTTACAAATTGAATTTATTTATTTTCAAGAAAAAATAACATGTGATAGTGGCAGTGTATATTAATGTCAAGTTAACCCAAACAGTGAACTAACAATAATACCGCTTTTAATCAAAAGGCCGGTTTCATGCATGTTTCACCCAGACACAAAGTTCAGAGTTAGAACGCAAGTGCCACTGTGAAAAGTCCCCCTCGATGATTTATTGGTCTGTTGGTTTGCGCGATAAAGATCGATAAGACTATGAGACAAGTTAACCTAAATTCATAACTAAAAGTAGCACAAACTCACTGTGCAAAAAGAAATTTGTTGGAAGTAGCACAAAAAGCAATCGATACGACCATATGAGATAAAGAAAAGACTGAATTATTCAGTTATTAGTCATGATCTTCCTCGTGGCAGATAACGATGTTCACTTAGGCCCCGTTTACACGGGTCCAGACAAAGTTTTGCACGGACAAAAACTTGCACGGTTCCACCATGGGTTTACACGGGACCGGCGGAACTGGACGAATGTTTGAACGGCTAAGTGTGTAAGTCTGGGACCTGAAAAAAGCAGGTAATATTTTTGACCGGCACGGTTCCATATTTTGTACGGACTCGTGTAAACACCGTACCTGAACCGTGCAACTTTTTGCTCAGATAGCGCGGTTAACGCCTGGAATCTAGTTATGTTTTGCCTAGTTGCTTCCTCGTTCGCGCATGTTGTTTTGTTTTTAGCTTGGAAAAGTTATTTTGCACAAATCCTTATGATTATTATACGTTTTTCCCGCTGCATATGCAGGCATGTTAAGCTTATACACGCATTTGAACTTCTCCTTTTGACTCTTACTTACACAAAGAGCCACGAAAGCGACAGTCTTAATGGATTTCTTGTGCAAAATTATTCTTCTTTATATCTCATATCTTCACTTCAGGTTAGTGCTTGCCTGGTCTAGATAAAATTAAGTTGTACGAAAAAGAAAATACTTGACTTTTTTGATATAATGTTATAACCGAACGCGATTATTGCCGGATTAAGAACCCTTGAAGTCATTCGTGTGAGTGTTGTGCTGAAGACGTGTCTCGTCATTTCAGCGACATTTGTATTCTCGCTGATATTTTAATATCATTTAGACAATTATCTTCCTAAAGAGAATTTTGATTGGACGCAGTTAACAAACAAACTTACATGTGAAGAGAACTAAGAAGAACCTGTCTCTAAAAGAAAATTGAACGGGAAAAATGTTTCTTATATTCTGCCAATTAAAGCTCAATGGGCGATGAATCTGTGACTCTTAATAGAGATAGTCGCCTAACTGTGGCAGAGAAAGCAATTCTTCCCTCAGTGTAAACTAATTACATAATACACCTTGTGTATAGTTTAAGATCTTTAACGATAATAAACGGAAAACGTTAATGAATCCTGTAAAATTTGTCCCACCAGGGCTAAAAGTATACACCTTTACTCCGCGACTAAAAATAATGTTACACAGTTCTCTTAAAAATAGCAAGCAAACTCTAACACAGCAGATATAAAAGATCATGTGTGATAGAGAATGCATCATCAAGTCTCAGAGATTTTGGAGAGTTAAAAGTCTAGAAAGAACCAGACGTGAAACCGAAGAAGAAAGTCTGAAAATGAAATCAAGATTGTGTATAAAGGTAAGATGAAAGGAGATGCCACTAATTATCTGCATGTTAACGTTGTTGTAGTTTGTATTCAAGGAAAAATCTAGAATGCCAAATACTAATTACTATACGCGGTTCCCTGGATTACCCACGATTTAGACTCTGATTTTAACCATCTCAAGATCTGCCCACGGCCTCCTCTGTTAAGGCTGTATGCCACGTGATTTCGCAGTATAACAGCTAAATATCATTATGTTGCTATTATTATACCTTGGAAAATGGCTTTGGCCTGTTGGCTCTTCAACCATTTTTTCATTTTTTGCAGTTATTGTTCGTTGTTTTTGCGTGTATGCGTCTACAAACCCAAGTACAGGGTAAACCGTACAAATCACAAGAAGCAGAAGACCAGAGATTTACTGAAGATCTACATGAATCAAACCAAGCAATTCAGAATGAAACATTGGTCGTTCGAGGCAAACGAGAGGTGATATACAATTTCACATCCTTCTGCAGTGCTGCAAATTATGGTGTCTCTTATGGCCCGGCGTCAACATCGTCAAACGGCTGTGTAAAGGGATGGTATTACTGCAGAGGTTATGCTGAACCGGTCTGCAAAAAACGGAGCTTTCGGTGCTATAATATAGCTCAGTTTGGATTTCCCAAATGTACTTCAACATTTGCTATTAGGACAATTGAGAACAGAAAAGTTAAAATAACGGCGGCTTGCAAGTGTGCATAGTGACAATCAAATTTCAATGGTATTAACGAGAAATGGCGTGTATAGTTTGTACATAACGAAGCAATATGTGCTTTTTATTTATTAAAATAGTTTATAAATATTTTTTAGCGAAAAATTGACATAATTCTAATAACTTTGACAATAAAGTAAACCTTGCCTGTTAGGTTTTGTTATATTGTAAGAATATTATGGGACCATGTTATTTTAACACCTTATTGTTTATTCGTAATAAAAAGGATTTTAATATCTAAAACAAATAGTTGTATATGCTTTTTTCGAATTCGCAAACGCTACCAAGTAAAAACATTTGAGAAATGTATTTATTTCCAAAAAAAGCACCTGATAGTGCCAGTGTATCTTAATGTAAAGTCAATCTAAACAGCGAGCAAACAACGCAAAAGGCTAAGATAATACCGGCTTTAAGGCCGCTTTCATGCATGTATCACCTTATACACAAGGTTCAGAGATGGAACACAAGGGCCACTGAGACCCAAGGGCCACTATTAATATTGGTTTGTTCGTTATACCACAAGTTAACCTAAAGTAACTTAAGTCTGTAGGGGATCTCTAGAATTTAAAATACTTAACTAAAATTGGCACACGGTACTATTAGCAAAAAGAAATTGAGAGATTCAGATTTTCTGATCCATCGGCCCACAACTAATCAGAACAAATCGGTCCTCTATCTATAATTCTAAAAGGATTCAGAATTTCTGATCCCCCAAGACTTTAAGTAGATTCAAAACGTCTGATCCCCCAGTCCAGAACCCATCAGAGCAAAACAGTCATTTTTATAATTCTAAATGCATTCAGAATTTCTGATCGCCATCACCTCACAGGACAAAAACAGGTATCTGTTCATGGTTCCAAAAGTATTGAGAATTTCTGATCCCCCTCCCCCACCAAATCTGTTAACATGATAGCAAGAGCTTTCTATTTATAATTCTACAACAATTCAGAATTTCTGAACCCACATGACTTGAAGGGATTCAAAAATTCTGATCCTCCAGCGCATAACTTATCAAAACAAAACGGTCATCTACCTATAATTCTTAAAAGGGATGCAGAATTTCTGATTCGCCCCCCCCCCCCCCCTTATCAGGTGAAAGGACAGAAATAGCCGATAATTTAAAAGATCGTCAACGTCTTATGACTTATAATTGAATAGGATTTATAATCTCTTCCATCCATCACTTAACAGATCAAAAATAGTTATCGGTTATGATGTCTAAAAGAAATCAAAATTTCCCACCCCGCAGAAAAAAATGCTTGATATCCCCATCCCTTGAGTGAACATAATCAGTTCAACCAGTGGTGGCTAGTTACAATAATTCCAGTGCAGCTGTACAGTCAATTGGAGGCCAGACATCTCAAACCAAGGTCTGTTATTGTCCTGGGGCTAAACATGGCCGTTGTGTGACAAAGGTATATTCCCCATAACTCAAGCAAGAAAAGTATTACAGTGTGAGGCCTCAATGACTCATTTTTCAAAATAAATCCTATTTGTAAAGATCAATACATCTGACCACCAAAAAGTTATATAAAATAGCACATCACAAGACTGAAGCTTTCCTACAAGTATATTTAATTTGGCTTTCCTTTTCACATCATATCTTAACATAATTATTTACACGAAACTTTCTGAAAGCAGAAAGTGTAAATCTAATTGTTTTCACAGAAGTCAACCTAGATTCTCAAGTGGCTAAGGCCGTCTGAACATATTTTTCACTGATTAATGATTCTTTGGGTGCCCTTGAAAAACTGCTCATAGATAAAGAATACTTTTAATTAAAAGCGGTATTAAATACCGCTTTTAATTAAAAGGCCGGTTTCATGCATGTTTCACCCAGACACAAAGTTCAGAGTTAGAACGCAAGTGCCACTGTGAAAAGGCCCCCTCGATGATTTATTGGCCTGTTGGTTTGCGCGATAAAGATCGATAAGACTATGAGACAAGTTAACCTAAATTCATAACTAAAAGTGGCACAAACTGACTGTGCAAAAACAAATTGTTGGAAGTAGCACAAAAAGCAATCGATACGACCATATCAGATAAAGAAAAGACTGAATTATTCAGTTATTAGTCATGATCTTCCTCGTGGCAGATAACAATGTTCACTTAGGCCCCGTTTACACGGGTCCAGACAAAGTTTTGCACGGACAAAAACTTGCACGGTTCCACCATGGGTTTACACGAGACCGGCGGAACTGGACGAATGTTTGAACGGCTAAGTGTGCAAGTCTGGGACCTGAAAAAAGCAGGTAATATTTTTGACTGGCACGGTTCCATATTTTGTACGGACTCGTGTAAACACTCTTATTTGTATTTCATATCTTCATTTCAGGCTAGTGCTTGCTTGATCCAGATAAAATTAAGCTGTACGAAAAAGAAAATACTTGATTTTTTTGATATAATGTTATAACCGAACGCGATTATTGCTGGATTAAGAACTCTTAAAGTCATTCGTATGAGTGTTGTGCTGAAGGCGTGTCTCGTCGTTTCAGCTATTCCTGCTCATATTTAAATATCATTTAGACAATTATCTTCCTGAAGAGAATTTTGATTGGACGCAGTTAACAAACAAACTTACATGTGAAGAGAACTAAGAAGAACCTGTCTCTAAAAGAAAATTGAACGGGAAAAATGTTTCTTATATTCTGCCAATTAAAGCTCAATGGGCGATGAATCTGTGACTCTTAATAGAGATAGTCGCCTAACTGTGGCAGAGGAAGCAATTCTTCCCTCCGTGTAAACTAATTACATAATACACCTTGTGTATAGTTTAAGATCTTTAACGATAATAAACGGAAAATGTTAATGAATCCTGTAAAATTTGTCCCACCAGGGCTAAAAGTATACACCTTTACTCCGCGACTAAAAATAATGTTACACAGTTCTCTTAAAAATAGCAAGCAAACTCTAACACAGCAGATATAAAAGATCATGTGTGATAGAGAATGCATCATCAAGTCTCAGAGATTTTGGAGAGTTAAAAGTCTAGAAAGAACCAGACGTGAAACCGAAGAAGAAAGTCTGAAAATGAAATCAAGGTTGTGTATAAAGGTAAGATGAAAGGAGATGCCACTAATTATCTGCATGTTAACGTTGTTGTAGTTTGTATTCAAGGAAAAATCTAGAATGCCAAATACTAATTACTATACGCGGTTCCCTGGATTACCCACGATTTAGACTCTAATTTTAACCATCTCGAGATCTGCCCACGGCCTCCTCTGTTAAGGCTATATGCCACGTGATTTCGCAGTATAACAGCTAAATATCATTATGTTGCTATTATTATACCTTGGAAAATGGCTTTGGCCTGTTGGCTCTTCAACCATTGTTTCATTTTTTGCAGTTATTATTCGTTCTTTTTGCGTGTATGCGTCTACAAACCCAAGTACAGGGTAAACCGTACAAATCCAAAGAAGCAGAGGATCAGAGATTTACTGAAGATCTACATGAATCAAACCAAGCAATTCAGAATGAAACATTGGTCGTTCGAGGCAAACGAGAGGTGATATATAATTTCACATCCTTCTGCAGTGCTGCAAATTATGGTGTCTCTTATGGCCCGGTGTCAACATCGTCAAACGGCTGTGTAAAGGGATGGTATTATTGTAGAGGTTATGCTGAACCGGTCTGCAAAAAACGGAGCTTTCAGTGCTATAATATAGCTCAGTTTGGATTTCCCAAATGTACTGCAACATTTGCTATTAGGGCAATTGAGAACAGAAAAGTTAAAATAACGACGGCTTGCCTGTGTGCATAGTGACGTGACAATCAAATTTCAGTAGTATTAACGAGAAATGGCGTGTAAAGTTTGTAAATAACGAAGAAATATGTGCATTTTTATTTATTAAAATAGTTTATAAATAATTTTTAGGAAAAAATTGACATAATTGTAATAGCTTTGATAATAAAAGAAAACTTTACCTGTTAGGTTTTGTTATATTGTAAGAATATTATGGGTCCATGCTATTGTAATACCTTATTCTTTATTCGTAATAAAAATGATTTCAACATTTGAAACAAATAGTAGTGCGTGCCTTTTTTTAATTCGTAAACCCTATCAAGTAAAGACATTTGAAAAATTTATTTAGAAAAAAAGCACATGATAGTGCCAGTGTATCTTAATGTGAAGCTAATTTAAACAGTGAGGAAACAACGCTACAGGCTAAGATAATACCGGTTTTAAAAAGCCGGTTCATGCATATGTCACCTTATACACAAGGTTCAGAGATAGAACACAAGGGCCACTGAGACTCAAGAGCCACTATTAATATTGGTTTGTTGGTTTGCCCGATTAAGATCGGTAACGTTTTACGACAAGTTAACTGAAAGCAACTCAAGTCTGTAGGGATCTCTAAAATTTAAAATACTTAGCTAAAATTGGCACATGGTACTATAAGCAAAAATAAATTGTTGAAAATAGAAGAAACCGCGATCGATACGACCGTGTGGGATAAAGAAAAGACTGAATGATTCATTTATTATTTATGAGCTTCTTCGTGGTAGGTAACGATGATCACTTAGAATGTATATACATTTTAAAAACTTCAGAAGTTCCGGAGAAAACCACTGGGTCCTATCGTTTTTGGAATATATTGTTCTGGATAACATTTAATATTCAACTCGGTGTAAACGTTTCATTAACATTAAATAGACAGATGCATTTCTACCCAAAACGAACGTCTTTTGTGACTCTCTTACATAAAGCATGAATATAATTATTCTATTTTGTAAAGATCAATGGACTATTATATTTGACATGTATGTCGAACTGTTATAACCAACCGATGTAACAAAACGTTTCCTGGAAAACCGTATAGAGTACCATTTTGGGGCCTCGAACAAACAGCGAGTACCTTTTCCCTAAGTTGCAACTTCTTCCGGGAATATCCACACGCTGACTGAATAAAATATTTCCAAGTTGACAGCTGCAGCTAATCTTAAGTTTCCTTGTTGTTAAGTTAATTAACACTGGCCATTGTGGTCAACCGTTAAGCCGGATGTTATGGGCAATTTAAATAGGGATTTCACGAGTAGCCTTGATTGTAGACGGTCAGGTCTGTATACGAGCCAATTGGCCCATCTGGCCAACGTTGTTCAAATGTTAAGGGTTTTGCAGTTCTTTGTCCAAGGGCCAGAATCATCTCATATATGTAACGAAATACAGGATCAATCCCTAATACGCGAAAGGGCCATTAAATGGCCATTAGCCGAACTATTTATAGACTTTAATATAGAAAAACTTTCTTCTCAAGTTTTTTTTTTAACATTTTAGCGGGGAACAAAACAAAAATTAGTCTGGCTCTTGGAAAGGTCAGTAGAGTAATGCAATGCAGCGTAATCTGAAGTTGTAACAGAAGATGTTTTGTGTTTTAACATGTTTGTCGAGATATGTGCCTATGAGTTCGCGCATGTTGTTTTGTTTTTCGCTCGGACAGGTTATTTTGCACTAATCCTTATAATTAATGTACGTTCCCCTTCAGCACACGCAGACATGTTACGCTTATACATGCATTTAAACTTCTCCTTTGGGCTCTTACTTAATTATACAAAGAGCCTCGATAGCGACAGTCTTACGAGAGCTCTCAGTGAGCAAAATTATTCTTATCTATGACTCATATCTTAATTTCAGGTTAGTGTCTACTCGGTCTAGATAAAATTATGTTGTACGAAAAAGAAATACTTGACCTTTTTAACGTAATGTTGTAAGCGAACGCGATTATTGCCGGATTAAGAACTCTTGAAGTCACTCGTGTGAGTGTTGTGCTGAAGGCGTTTCTTGCCTTTTCAGCTTTTCCTGTTCACATTTGAATTATACTCCTGAAGAGAATGTTATTCTGACGCAGTTTACAAACAAATTTAAACAGAATTAAGAAAAATCTACATCTTAAAGAAAATTCAAAAGGAATTTTTTTTCTGCCAATTAAAGCCCAAAGCCCAAAGCCCAATGATTCTGTAGCTCTTAAAACAGATCGCCTAACTGTGGCATGCAGTGGAAACAATTCGTCCCTCGGTGTAAACATAATACGCCTTGTGAATAGTTTAAGAGCTTTAACGACATTAAACGGGCAAATGCTCATGGAGGCTGTAAAATTTGTCCCACCAGGGCTAAAAGTAAACCGCTTCACTTCGAGACTAAAAATAATGTTACACACCTCTCTTAAAAATAGCAAGCAAACTCTAACACGGCAGATATAAAAGATCAGGTGCGATAGAGAATGCATCACCAAGTCACAGAGATTTTTGAAGAGTTAAAAGCAAGAACCAGAAATTTCCTTAACCCGGCAATAAGTAAGACCGAAGAAGTAAGGCTGAAAATGAAGTTTAGATTGTGTATAGAGGTAAGATGAAATGAGTTGCCATTGTCTACATATTGTTGTAATTTGTATTCAAGGAAAAATCTAGAATATAACATACTACATACCACAATCAGTTCCCTGGTTAGCCTCCGATTTAAGCCAACTAGAGATCGGCCCACGGCCTCCTCGGTAAAGGCGATATGCCACGTGATTTCGCGGGCTAATAGTAAAATATTGTTATGTCTTTGTACCTTGGAAAATAGCTTTGGTCTGTTGCCTCTTCATCTTTATATATATTAAGTTGTCTTTTTTTCAGTTATTGTTCGTTCTTTTTGCGTGTATGTGCCTACAAACTCAAGTACAGGGTAAACCGTACAAATCACAAGAAGCAGAGGAGCAGAGATTTACTGAAGATCTATATGAATCAACCCAAGCAATGAAAAATGAAATATCAATCGTCCGAGGAAAACGAGAGGCGATTTATAACTTGACAGACTTCTGCAGTCCACCGTCTTATTTACCCCCAAAATCGGCATACGGCTGTGTAAAGGGGCGGTATTCCTGCTACAATTATGTTGAAGCGGTCTGCAACACCGTTAGCCTTCAGTGCCTTAGTAATGTAGCTCAATATGGATATCCAAAGTGTTCTCCAGATTTCGAATTTGTGACAATTGATTTAGGTAGCAATGGAAAGATCAAAGTTAGGAGAACGAAGGGTTGCCATTGTTGATAGTGACACAGCAGTTAAAGAGATATTAACGAGAAACGGCGTGTAACGTTTGTACATATCGAAGTAATATGTGCTTTTTATTTATTAAGCTAGTTTATAAATACTTTTTAGGAAAAAGATTGATATAACTATATTAGCTTTGATAATAAACGAAAACTTTGCCTGTTAGGTTTTGTTGTATTGCAACAATATTATGGGTCCGTGCTATTGTAATACCTTATTCTTTAAGAATAAAAAGGATTTTAATATTTAAAACAAATAATTGTGCGTGTTTTTTCTTTAACTCGTAAGCCCTATCAAGCAAAGACATTTGCAAAAAATAGTGAAATATTCATGGATAATGTGATAGAGTCACAAACGCGATTCATTTTGGAGTTCAGTAAGAATACATCAGTCTGTTTGATTTTAATGAGATTTTTTACACCAAGTTTATTAAGTGCTATCCAGAACAATATATTCCAAACGACACGACCAAACGATAAGACCCGGTGGTTTCCTCCGGAACTTGTGAACTTTAAAAAATGTATAAACATTCTAAGAGACCGTCGCTATCTGCCAATGGGAACAATAACTTTTTTGTCTCCTATAGTCGTATCGATTTCGATTAGTGCTATTTCTATCAGTTTGTTTTTGCATGCAGTACTTTGTGCCAATCCCGTACAAACTTAAGTTGCGTTAGGTTAACTTGTCTCATAACTTTATCGATCTTCATCGGGCAAACCGAAAGACCAATGAATCCTTGAGGGAGGTCCCTTGCGTTCTATAGCTATCTCTGAAAGATCATAATAATCAGTAGCTTTGTTTGTTAAGTGATACATGAAACTGGCCCTTTAAAACTGGTGTTATTTTTGTTCAGTGTTTGGGTTACCTTCACATTAAGATACACTGGCACTGTCAGGTACTGTTTCTTGTAAATAAATATATATTTTTATATATAAAGATTAGTGAACTATTATATTTCACATGTATGTCGATCTCTTATAACCAACCGTTGTAACAAAACATTTTCTGGAAAACTGTGTGGAATATTATTTTGGGGCCTCAAACAAGGAAACAAACAAACAACGAGTAACTTTTCTCCTAACTGTTGTGACTTCTTTGGGGAATATCCACACACCGACTTGACCGGCTGCCGCATAATTTATTTTAAGTTTCCATGTTATTAATTTGCCTAATTACCACTGGCCACTGTAAAGGTTAAAGTAAAGTTTAAGTCTGCATACGAGCCAGGGAGGTTTCTGTAGCATGAAGCGACTAGGAATATTTCTAACCATGAGACCACCACGCCTCCACTGGCCACTGTGGTCAACCACTACGCCGGAGATTATGAGCAATTCAAAAGGGATTTCTTGATTAGCCTTGTTTATAGAAGGATACTTCTACATACGAGGCAAGTGACCCATCTGGCTCGAGCTTATCTCCGGTTCCAGTTGAGTAACGCGAATAGCAGTATTTCTACTACCACATGTATGGTCAGTTTCGGCTGTTAAGGGTTTTGCAATACTTCGCCCGAGTCCAAGAGTCATCTTAACGTAACAAAGGATCACTCCCTAGTACATGAATGGGATATTAGTGGACATTAACAAATATTTATAGACTTAAATAAGCGTGTGCTTTTGACGGTTTTATCAAAGAAGGAAACGGAAAATGCTCTGGCTCTTGGGAGGGTTGACAAAGTAACGTAATCCAGAGTAATCTCAAGTTGTAACAGAACATGCTTTGTGTTTTAACGTGTTTGTCCATACTTCCAAGTTCTCTCGTGTTGTTTTGTTTTTCGCTTGCACACGTTATTTTGAGCTTATCCTAATGGTTATTAATTATACGTTTCCCCTTCTGCACGTGCAGACATTTTAATGACGTAATTTGAAATTCTTCTTTTTGCTCCTACTTACACAAAGAGCCAAGAAAAAATTTATTGTTGCTTATGTCCATGTCTCATACTTTCAGGTTAGTGCTTAATTGGTCTAGATAAACTTATGTCGTCCGAAAAAGAAAATACTTGACTTTTTTGATATAATGTTATAAACGAACGCGATTATTGCCGGATCAACAACCCTTGAAGTCATTCGTGTGAGTGTTGTGCTGAAGGCGTGTCTTGTCTTTTCAGCTATTCCCGCTGATATTTGAATATCATTTAGACAATTATCTTCCTGAAGAGAAAGTTACTCTGGCGCAGTTTACCAACAAAATGAAAAAGAATAAAGAAGAACCTGTATCTCAAAGAAATTTAAACGGGACTGATATATTTTATATATATATTTTTATATTCTGCCAATTATGGCCCAAAGGAAAATCATTCTGTGGCTCTTAGGAGAGATACCTAACTGTGGCAGAGGAAAAAATCCCTCCCTCGGTATAAGCTAAATGCATAACACTCCTTGTGTATAGTTTGAGACCTTCAACGACATTAAACGGAAAATGTTAATGAAAGCTGTAAAATTTGTCTCACCAGGGCTAAAAGTAAACCGCTTTACTCCGAGACTAAAAATAATGTTACACACCTGGCTTAAAAATAGCAAGCAAACTCTAACACGGCAGATATAAAAGATCAGGTGCGATAGAGAATGCATCATCAAGTATCGGAGAGAAAGAACCACAAATTACCTTATTTTCGCAAAAAAAGAAGAAGTAAGGCTGAAAATGAAGTCCAGAAATTGTGGAAATTGAGAACAGAAAAGTTAAAATGACGACGGCTTGCGGCTGTGCACAGTGACAGACACATTTCAATGGTATTATCAAGAAAACGAATGTAAAGTTTGTATATAAAAAAAGGTACAGTCTGCATACGAGCCAAGTGGCCCATCAGGCCTGGGTGGAGAGAGGCACTGTGCGAGTAAAGTGTCTTGCCCAAGAACACAACACAATGGCCTCGGCCAGGGCTCGAACCCGGACCGCTCGATCCGGAAACGAGCGCGCTAACCATGAGGCCAGAAACTTGTATATGAGGAAGAAATATGTGCTTTTTATTTATTAAAATAGGTTATCAATTTTTGAAAAAAATGACATAATCATAATACTTTGATAAGTATTATGATAAGTTGATAAGTTATATTGCAACAATATTATGAGTCAGTGCTATTGTAATACCTTATTCTTGATGAATAAAAATGATTTTAATAATTAAACTGACAAATAGTTGTGCTTGCCTTTTTTTCAATTCGTAACCCCTATCAAGCATAGACATTTACAAATTGAATTTATTTATTTTCAAGAAAAAATAACATCTGATAGTGGCAGTGTATATTAATGTCAAGTTAACCCAAACAGTGAACTAACAATAATACCGCTTTTAATTAAAAGGCCGGTTTCATGCATGTTTCACCCAGACACAAAGTTCAGAGTTAGAACGCAAGTGCCACTGTGAAAAGTGCCCCTTGATGATTTATTGGTCTGTTGGTTTGCGCGATAAAGATCGATAAGACTATGAGACAAGTTAACCTAAATTCATAACTAAAAGTAGCACAAACTGACTGTGCAAAAACACATTGTTGGAATTAGCACAAAAAGCAATCGATACGACCATATGAGATAAAGAAAAGACTGAATTATTCAGTTATTAGTCATGATCTTCCTCGTGGCAGATAACGATGTTCACTTAGGCCCCGTTTACACGGGTCCAGACAAAGTTTTGCACGGACAAAAACTTGCACGGTTCCACCATGGGTTTACACGGGACCGGCGGAACTGGACGAACGTTTGAACGGCTAAGTGTGCAAGTCTGGGACCTGAAAAAAGCAGGTCATTTTTTTGACCGGCACGGTTCCATATTTTGTACGGACTCGTGTAAACACCGTACCTGAACCGTGCAACGTTTTGCTCAGATAGCGCGGTTAACACCTGGAATCTAGTTATGTTTTGCCTAGTTGCTTCCTCGTTCGCGCATGTTGTTTTGTTTTTAGCTTGGACAAGTTATTTTGCACAAATCCTTATGATTATTATACGTTCTTCCCGCTGCATATGCAGGCATGTTAAGCTTATACACGCATTTCAACTTCTCTTTTTGACTCTTACTTACACAAAGAGCCACGAAAGCGACAGTCTTAATGGATTTCTTGTGCAAAATTATTCTTCTTTATATCTCATATCTTCATTTCAGGTTAGTGCTTGCCTGGTCTAGATAAAATTAAGTTGTACGAAAAAGAAAATACTTGACTTTTTTGATATAATGTTATAAACGAACGCGATTATTGCCGGATTAAGAACCCTTGAAGTCATTCGTGTGAGTGTTGTGCTGAAGGCTTGTCTCGTCATTTCAGCTATTCTCGCTGATATTTTAATATCATTTAGACAATTATCTTCCTAAAGAGAATTTTGATTGGACGCAGTTAACAAACAAACTTACATGTAAAGAGAACTAAGAAGAACCTGTCTCCAAAAGAAAATTGAACGGGAAAAATGTTTCTTATATTCTGCCAATTACTCCGCGACTAAAAATAATGTTACACAGTTCTCTTAAAAATAGCAAGCAAGCAGATATAAAAGTCTCGGAGATTTTGGAGAGTTAAAAGTCTAGAAAGAACCAGACGTGACACTGAAAAAGAAAGTCTGAAAATGAAATCAAGGTTGTGTATAAAGGTAAGATGAAAGGAGATGCCACTAATTATCTGCATGTTAACGTTGTTGTAGTTTGTATTTAAGGAAAAATCTAGAATGCCAAATACTAATTACTATACGCGGTTCCCTGGATTACCCACGATTTAGACTCTGATTTTAACCATCTCGAGATCGGCCCGCGGCCTCCTCTGTTAAGGCTGTATGCCACGTGATTTCGCAGTATAAGAGCTAAATATCATTATGTAGCTATTATTATACCTTGGAAAATGGCTTTGGCCTGTTGGCTCTTCAACCATTGTTTCATTTTTTGCAGTTATTTTTCCTTCTTTTTTGTGTGTATGCGTCTACAGACCCAAGTACAGGGTTAACCGTACAAATCCCAAGAAGCAGAGGATCAGAGATTTACTGAAGATCTACATGAATCACACCAGGCAAACCAGAATGAAACATTGGTCGTTCGAGGTAAACGAGAAGTGGTATACAATTTCACATCCTTCTGCAGTGCTGCAAATTATGGTGTCTCTTATGGTCCGGCGTCAGCATCGTCAAACGGCTGTGTAAAGGGATGGTATTATTGTAGAGGTTATGCTGAACCGGTCTGTAAAAAACGGAGCTTTCAGTGCTATAATATAGCTCAGTTTGGATTTTTCCCAAATGTACTGCAACATTTGCTATTAGGACAATTGAGAACAGAAAAGTTAAAATAACGACGGCTTGCCTGTGTGCATAGTGACGTGACAATCAAATCTCAATGGTATTAACGAGAAATGGCGTGTAAAGTTTGTAAATAACGAAGAAATATGTGCTTTTTATTTCTTAAAATGGTTTATAAATAATTTTTAGGAAAAAATTGACATAATTGTAATAGCTTTGATAATAAAAGAAAACTTTACCTGTTAGGTTTTGTTATATTGTAAGAATATTATGGGTCCACGCTATTGTAATACCTTATTCTTTATTCGTAATAAAAATGATTTCAACATTTGAAACAAATAGTAGTGCGTGCCTTTTTTTAATTCGTAAACCCTATCAAGTAAAGACATTTGAAAAATTTATTTAGAAAAAAAGCACATGATAGTACCAGTGTATCTTAATGTGAAACTAATCTAAACAGTGAGCAAACAACGCTACAGGCTAAGATAATACCGGTTTTAAAAAGCCGGTTTCATGCATATGTCACCTGATACACAAGGTTCAGAGATAGAACACAAGGGCCACTGAGACTCAAGAGCCACTATTAATATTGGTTTGTTGGTTTGCCCCGTTAAGATCGGTAACGTTGTACGACAAGTTAACTGAAAGCCACTCAAGTCTGTAGGGGATCTCTAAAATTTAAAATACTTAGCTAAAATTGGCACATGGTACTATAAGCAAAACTAAATTGTTGAAAATAGAAGAAACCGCGATCGATACGACCGTGTGAGGTAAAGAAAAGACTGAATTATTCAATTATTATTTATGACTTCTTCGTGGTAGATAACGGTGATCACTTAGAATGTACATACATTTTAAAAACTTCAGAAGTTCCGGACAAAACCACTCGGTGTAAAAGTTTCATTAAAATTAAATAGACAGATGCATTTCTACCCAAAACGAACGTCTTTTGTGACTCTCTCACATAAGACATGAATATAATTATTCTATTTTGTAAAAGTCAATGGACTATTATGTTTGACATGTATGTCGAACTGTTATAACCAACCGATGTAACAAAACGTTTCCTGGAAAACCGTATAGAGTACCATTTTGGGGCCTCAAACAAACAGCGAGTACCTTTTCCATAAGTTGCAACTTCTTCCGGGGATATCCACACGCTGACTGAATAAAATATTTCCAAGTTGACAGCTGCAGTTAATCTTAAGTTTCCTTGTTGTTAAGTTAATTAACACTGGCCATTGTGGTCAACCGTTAAGCCGGATGTTATGGGCAATTTAAATAGGGATTTCACGAGTAGCCTTGATTATAGATGGCCAGGTCTGTATACGAGCCAATTGGCCCATCTGGCCAACGCTGTTCAAATGTTAAGGGTTTTGCAGTTCTTTGCCCGAGGGCCAGAATCATGCATCTTAACGAAATATAAGATCAACCCCTAATACGCGAAAGGGCCATTAAATGGATATTAACAACTATTTATAGACTTCAATATAGAAAAACTTTCTTCTCAAGTTTTTTTTTAACATTTTAACAGGGAACAAAACAAAAATTAGTCTGGCTCTTAGCTGCTCTTGGAAGAGTCTGTAGAGTAATGCAATGCAGCGTAATGCTGTAACAAAAGATGTTTTGTGTTTTAACATGTTTGTCGAGATATGTGCCTATGAGTTCGCGCATGTTGTTTTGGTTTTCGCTTGGACAGGTTATTTTGCACTAATCCTTATAATTAATGTACGTTTCCCTTCTGTACACGCAGGGATGTTACGCTTATACACGTATTTGAACTTCTCCTTTTGACTCTTACTTACACAAAGAGCCACGAGAGCGACGGTCTTAGTGGATTTCTTGTGCAAAATAATTCTTATTTATGTCTCATATTTAATTTCAGGCTAGTGCTTGCTTGATACAGATAAAATTAAGTTGTACGAAAAAGAAAATACTTGACTTTTTTGATATAATGTTATAACCGAACGTGATTATTGCTGGATTAAGAACTCTTAAAGTCATTCGTGTGAGTGTTGTGCTGAAGGCGTTTCTCGTCTTTTCAGTTGTTCCTGCTCATATTTGAATACCATTTAGACAATTATCTTCCTGAAGAGAATTTTAATTTGACGCAGTTAACAAACAAACTTAAAGAAAATTAAGAAGAACCTGTATTTAAAAGAAAATTAAACGCGAAAAATATTTCTTTTATTCTCCCAATTAAAGCTCAATGGGCGATGAATCTGTGGCACTTAACAAAGATAGTCGCCTAATTGTGGCAGAGGAAACAATTCGTCCCTCAGTGTAAACTAATTACAATACACCTTGTGTATAGTTTAAGAGCTTTAACGATAATAAACGGAAAATGTTAATGAATCCTGTAAAATTAGTCCCACTAGGGCTAAAAGTACACACCTTTACTCCGCGACTAAAAATAATGTTACACAGTTCTCATAAAAATAGCGAGCAAACTCTAACACGGCAGATATAAAAGATCATGTGCGACAGAGAATGCATCATTAAGTCTCGGAGATTTTAAAGAATTAAAAGTCTAGAAAGAACCAGACGTGACACCGAAGAAGAAAGTCTGAAAATGAACTCAAGATTGTGTATAAAGGTAAGATGAAAGGAGATGCCATTATCTGCATGCTGTTATAATTTGTATTTAAGGAAAAATCGAGAATGCGAAATACTAATTACTGTACGCGGTTCCCTGGTTTACCAACAATTTAGACTCTGATTTTAACCATCTCGACCATTTTTTTCATTTTTTGCAGTTATTGTTCGTTCTTTTTGCGTGTATGCGTCAACAAACCCAAGTACAGGGTAAACCGTACAAATCACAAGAAGCAGAAGACCAGAGATTTACTGAAGATCTGCATGAATCAAACCAAGCAATTCAGAATGAAACATTGGTCGTTCGAGGTAAACGAGAGGTGATATACAATTTCACATCCTTCTGCAGTGCTGCAAATTATGGTGTCTCTTATGGCCCGGCGTCAGCATCGTCAAACGGCTGTGTAAAGGGATGGTATTACTGCAGAGGTTATGCTGAACCGGTCTGCAAAAAACGGAGCTTTCGGTGCTATAATATAGCTCAGTTTGCATCTCCCAAATGTACTGCAACATTTGCTATTAGGACAATTGAGAACAGAAAAGTTAAAATAACGACGGCTTGCAAGTGTGCATAGTGACAATCAAATTTCAATGGTGTTAACGAGAAATGGCGGGTAAAGTTTGTACATAACGAAGTAATATGTGCTTTTTATTTATTAAAATAGTTTATAAATATTTTTTAGCAAAAAATTGACATAATTGTAATAACTTTGATAATAAAGTAAACCTTGCCTGTTAGGTTTTGTTATATTGTAAGAATATTGTGGGTCCATGCTATTGTAACACCTTATTCGTAATAAAAAGGATTTTAACATCTAAAACAAATAGTTGTATATGCCTTTTTCGAATTCGTAAACGCTACCAAGTAAAAACATTTGAGAAATGTATTTATTTCCAAAAAAAGCACCTGATAGTGCCAGTGTATCTTAATGTAAAGTCAATCTAAACAGCGAGCAAACAACGCAAAAGGCTAACATAATACCGGCTTTAAAAGGCCGCTTTCATGCATGTATCACCTTGTACACAAGGTTCAGAGATGGAACACAAGGGCCACTGAGACCCAAGGGCCACTATTAACATTGGTTTGTTCGTTTGCCTGATAAGATCGGTAACGTTATACGACAAGTTAACCTAAAGTAACTTAAGTCTGTAGGGGATCTCTAGAATTTAAAATACTTAACTAAAATTGGCACAGGGTACTATTAGCAAAAACAAATTGTTGAAAATAGAAGAAACCGCAACCGATACGACCATGTGAGATAAAGAAAAGACTGAATTATTCATTTATTATTTATAAGCTTCTTCTTAGTGGGAGGCGCGGTGGCCTCATGGTTAGTGCGCTCGTCTCCGGATCGGGCGGTCCGGGTTCGAGCCCTGGCCGGGGACATTGTGTTGTGTTCTTGGGCAAGGCACTTTACTCTCACAGTGCCTCTCTCCACCCAGGTGTATAAATGGGTACCGGCGAACTTAATGCTGGGGGTAGCCCTGCGATGGACTAGCATCCCATTCATGGGGGAGTAGAAATACTCCTAGTCGCTTCATGCTACAGAAACCGGGATAAGCTCCGGCCTGGTGGGCCACTTGGCTCGCATGCACATTTTACCTTTACCTTACCTCGTGGTAGATAACGGTGATCACTTAGAATGTATATACGTTTTAAAACCTTCAGAAGTTTCGGAGAAAACCACTGGGTCCTATCGTTTTTGAAATATATTGTTCTGGATAACACTTAATATTCAACTCGGTGTACAAGTTTCATTAAAATTAAACAGACAGATGCATTTCTACCCAAAACGAACGTCTTTTGTGACTCTCTCACATAAGACATGAATATTATTCTATTTTGTAAAGGTCAATGGACTATCATGTTTTACATGTATGTCGAACTGTTATAACCAACCGATGTAACAAAACGTTTCCTGGAAAACCGTATAGAGTACCATTTTGGGGCCTCAAACAAACAGCGAGTACCTTTTCCATAAGTTGCAACTTCTTCCGGGGATATCCACACGCTGACTGAATAAAATATTTCCAAGTTGACAGCTGCAGCTAATCTTAACTGAGTTTCCTTGTTGTTAAGTTAATTAACACTGGCCATTGTGGTCAACCGTTAAGCCGGATGTTATGGGCAATTTAAATAGGGATTTCACGAGTAGCCTTGATTGTAGACGGTCAGGTCTGTATACGAGCCAATTGGCCCATCTGGCCAACGCTGTTCAAATGTTAAGGGTTTTGCAGTTCTTTGCCCGAGGGCCAGAATCATCTCATGCATGTAACGAAATACAGGATCAATCCCTAATACGCGAAAGGGCTATTAAATGGCCATTAGCAACTATTTATAGACTCAAATATAGAAAAACTTTCTTCTCAGGTTTTTTTTTTTAACATTTTAGCGGAGAACAAAACAAAAATTAATCTGGCTCTTGGAAGGGTCAGTAGAGTAATGCAATGCAGCGTAATCTGAAGTTGTAACAGAAGATGTTTTGTGTTTTAACATGTTTGTCGAGATATGTGCCTATGAGTTTGCGCATGTTGTTTTGTTTTTTTGCTCGGACAGGTTATTTTGCACTTACTTTCCCCTTCTGCACACGCAGACATGTTACGCTTATACATGCATTTAAACTTCTCCTTTGGGCTCTTACTTAATTATACAAAGAGCCTCGATAGCGACAGTCTTACGAGAGCTCTCAGTGAGCAAAATTATTCTTATCTATGACTCATATCTTAATTTCAGGTTAGTGTCTACTCGGTCTAGATAAAATTATGTTGTACGAAAAAGAAATACTTGACCTTTTTAACGTAATGTTGTAAGCGAACGCGATTATTGCCGGATTAAGAACTCTTGAAGTCACTCGTGTGAGTGTTGTGCTGAAGGCGTTTCTTGCCTTTTCAGCTTTTCCTGTTCACATTTGAATTATACTCCTGAAGAGAATGTTATTCTGACGCAGTTTACAAACAAATTTAAACAGAATTAAGAAAAATCTGCATCTTAAAGAAAATTCAAAAGGAATTTTTTTTTCTGCCAATTAAAGCCCAAAGCCCAAAGCCCAATGATTCTGTAGCTCTTAAAACAGATCGCCTAACTGTGGCATGCAGTGGAAACAATTCGTCCCTCGGTGTAAACATAATACGCCTTGTGTATAGTTTAAGAGCTTTAACGACATTAAACGGGCAAATGCTCATGGAGGCTGTAAAATTTGTCTCACCAGGGCTAAAAGTAAACCGCTTCACTTCGAGACTAAAAATAATGTTACACACCTCTCTTAAAAATAGCAAGCAAACTCTAACACGGCAGATATAAAAGATCAGGTGCGATAGAGAATGCATCACCAAGTCACAGAGATTTTTGAAGAGTTAAAAGCAAGAACCAGAAATTTCCTTAACCCGGCAATAAGTAAGACCGAAGAAGTAAGGCTGAAAATGAAGTTTAGATTGTGTATAGAGGTAAGATGAAATGAGTTGCCATTGTCTACATATTGTTGTAATTTGTATTCAAGGAAAAATCTAGAATATAACATACTACATACCACAATCAGTTCCCTGGTTAGCCTCCGATTTAAGCCAACTAGAGATCGGCCCACGGCCTCCTCGGTAAAGGCGATATGCCACGTGATTTCGCGGGCTAATAGTAAAATATTGTTATGTCTTTGTACCTTGGAAAATAGCTTTGGTCTGTTGCCTCTTCATCTTTATATATATTAAGTTGTCTTTTTTTCAGTTATTGTTCGTTCTTTTTGCGTGTATGTGCCTACAAACTCAAGTACAGGGTAAACCGTACAAATCACAAGAAGCAGAGGAGCAGAGATTTACTGAAGATCTATATGAATCAACCCAAGCAATGAAAAATGAAATATCAATCGTCCGAGGAAAACGAGAGGCGATTTATAACTTGACAGACTTCTGCAGTCCACCGTCTTATTTACCCCCAAAATCGGCATACGGCTGTGTAAAGGGGCGGTATTCCTGCTACAATTATGTTGAAGCGGTCTGCAACACCGTTAGCCTTCAGTGCCTTAGTAATGTAGCTCAATATGGATATCCAAAGTGTTCTCCAGATTTCGAATTTGTGACAATTGATTTAGGTAGCAATGGAAAGATCAAAGTTAGGAGAACGAAGGGTTGCCATTGTTGATAGTGACACAGCAGTTAAAGAGATATTAACGAGAAACGGCGTGTAACGTTTGTACATATCGAAGTAATATGTGCTTTTTATTTATTAAGCTAGTTTATAAATACTTTTTAGGAAAAAGATTGATATAACTATATTAGCTTTGATAATAAACGAAAACTTTGCCTGTTAGGTTTTGTTGTATTGCAACAATATTATGGGTCCGTGCTATTGTAATACCTTATTCTTTAAGAATAAAAAGGATTTTAATATTTAAAACAAATAATTGTGCGTGTTTTTTCTTTAACTCGTAAGCCCTATCAAGCAAAGACATTTGCAAAAAATAGTGAAATATTCATGGATAATGTGATAGAGTCACAAACGCGATTCATTTTGGAGTTCAGTAAGAATACATCAGTCTGTTTGATTTTAATGAGATTTTTTACACCAAGTTTATTAAGTGCTATCCAGAACAATATATTCCAAACGACACGACCAAACGATAAGACCCGGTGGTTTCCTCCGGAACTTGTGAACTTTAAAAAATGTATAAACATTCTAAGAGACCGTCGCTATCTGCCAATGGGAACAATAACTTTTTTGTCTCCTATAGTCGTATCGATTTCGATTAGTGCTATTTCTATCAGTTTGTTTTTGCATGCAGTACTTTGTGCCAATCCCGTACAAACTTAAGTTGCGTTAGGTTAACTTGTCTCATAACTTTATCGATCTTCATCGGGCAAACCGAAAGACCAATGAATCCTTGAGGGAGGTCCCTTGCGTTCTATAGCTATCTCTGAAAGATCATAATAATCAGTAGCTTTGTTTGTTAAGTGATACATGAAACTGGCCTTTTAAAACTGGTGTTATTTTTGTTCAGTGTTTGGGTTACTTTCACATTAAGATACACTGGCACTGTCAGGTACTGTTTCTTGTAAATAAATATATATTTTTATATATAAAGATTAGTGAACTATTATATTTCACATGTATGTCGATCTCTTATAACCAACCGTTGTAACAAAACATTTTCTGGAAAACTGTGTGGAATATTATTTTGGGGCCTCAAACAAGGAAACAAACAAACAACGAGTAACTTTTCTCCTAACTGTTGTGACTTCTTTGGGGAATATCCACACACCGACTTGACCGGCTGCCGCATAATTTATTTTAAGTTTCCATGTTATTAATTTGCCTAATTACCACTGGCCACTGTAAAGGTTAAAGTAAAGTTTAAGTCTGCATACGAGCCAGGGAGGTTTCTGTAGCATGAAGCGACTAGGAATATTTCTAACCATGAGACCACCACGCCTCCACTGGCCACTGTGGTCAACCACTACGCCGGAGATTATGAGCAATTCAAAAGGGATTTCTTGATTAGCCTTGTTTATAGAAGGATACTTCTACACACGAGGCAAGTGACCCATCTGGCTCGAGCTTATCTCCGGTTCCAGTTGAGTAACGCGAATAGCAGTATTTCTACTACCACATGTATGGTCAGTTTCGGCTGTTAAGGGTTTTGCAATACTTCGCCCGAGTCCAAGAGTCATCTTAACGTAACAAAGGATCACTCCCTAGTACATGAATGGGATATTAGTGGACATTAACAAATATTTATAGACTTAAATAAGCGTGTGCTTTTGACGGTTTTATCAAAGAAGGAAACGGAAAATGCTCTGGCTCTTGGGAGGGTTGACAAAGTAACGTAATCCAGAGTAATCTCAAGTTGTAACAGAACATGCTTTGTGTTTTAACGTGTTTGTCCATACTCCCAAGTTCTCTCGTGTTGTTTTGTTTTTCGCTTGCACACGTTTTTTTGCACTTATCTTAATGGTTATTAATTATACGTTTCCCCTTCTGCACGTGCAGACATTTTACTGACGTAATTTGAAATTCTCCTTTTTGCTCCTACTTACACAAAGAGCCAAGAGAAAATTTATTGTTGTTTATGTCCATGTCTCATACTTTCAGGTTAGTGCTTAATTGGTCTAGATAAACTTATGTCGTTATTTATTACTTATAATGTTATAAACGAACGCGATTATTGCCGGATTAACAACCCTTGAAGTCATTCGTGTGAGTGTTGTGCTGAAGGCGTGTCTTGTCTTTTCAGCTATTCCCGCTGATATTTGAATATCATTTAGACAATTATCTTCCTGAAGAGAAAGTTACTCTGGCGCAGTTTACCAACAAAATGAAAAAGAATAAAGAAGAACCTGTATCTCAAAGAAATTTAAACGGGACTGATATATTTTATATATATATTTTTACATTCTGCCAATCATGGCCCAAAGGAAAATCATTCTGTGGCTCTTAGGAGAGATACGTAACTGTGGCAGAGGAAAAAATCCCTCCCTCGGTATAAGCTAAATGCATAACACTCCTTGTGTATAGTTTGAGACCTTCAACGACATTAAACGGAAAATGTTAATGAAAGCTGTAAAATTTGTCTCACCAGGGCTAAAAGTAAACCGCTTTACTCCGAGACTAAAAATAATGTTACACACCTGGCTTAAAATAGCAAGCAAACTCTAACACGGCAGATATAAAAGATCAGGTGCGATAGAGAATGCATCATCAAGTATCGGAGAGAAAGAACCACAAATTACCTTATTTTCGCAAAAAGGTAACACCGAAGAAGTAAGGCTGAAAATGAAGTCCAGATTGTGTACAAAGGTAGGATGAAAGGAGTTGCCATTGTCTATATGTTGTCGTTTGTATTCAAGGAAAAATCCAAACAAGGAATACCAATAGAATACCAAATATTAAATACCACAACCGGTTCTCTGGTTAGCCTCTGATTTTAGCCAACTAGAGATCGGCCCACGGCCTCCTCGGTAAAGGCGATATGCCATGTGATTTCGCGGGCTGATAGTAAAATATTTTTATGTTATTTGTACCTTGGAAAATGGCTTTGGTCTGTTGCCTCTTCATCCATATATATGATAATTAAGTTGTCTTTTTTTTTCAGTTATTGTCTGTTCTATTTGCGTTTATGTGTCTACAAACTCAAGTACAGGGTAAACCGTACAAATCAGAAAGAGCAGAGGAGCAGGGATTTACTGAAGATCTACATGAATCAACCCAAGCAATGAAAAATGAAACATCAATCGTGCGAGGAAAACGAGAGGCAATTTACAATTTGACAGACTTCTGCAATCCACCGTCTTATTTACCCCCAAAATCGGCATACGGCTGTGTAAAGGGGTGGTATTCCTGCTACAATTATGTTGAAGCGGTCTGCAACACCGTTAGCCTTCAGTGCCTTAGTAATGTAGCTCCACATGGATATCCAAAGTGTACTCCAGATTTCGAATCTGTGACAATTGATTTAGGTAGCAATGGAAAGATAAAAGTTAGGAGAACGAAGGGTTGCCATTGTTGATAGTGACACAGCATTTAAAAAGATGTTAACGAGAAACGAAGTGTAACATTTGTACATATCGAAGTAATATCTGTGTTTTTTTTATTTCTTAAAATAGTTTATAAATATTTTTGAAGAAAAAAATTGACATAAACATAATAGCTTTGATAATAAACGAAAACTTTGCCTGTTAGGTTTTTGTTGTATTGTAACAATATTATAATTCTGTGCTATTGTAATACCTTATTCTTTATGAATAAAAATGATTTCAATCTTTAAAACAAACAGTCGTGTGTGTCTTTTCTTCAACTGGTAAGCCCTATCAAGCAAAGAAATTTGTAAAAAATAGTGAAATATTCATGTATAATGTGATAGAGTCACAAAGGACATTCCTTTTGGTGTTTAGTAAGAATACATCAGTCTGTTTAATTTTAATGAGATTTTTTACACCAAGTTTATTACGTGTTATCCAGAGCAATGTATTCCATAAACGATACGACCCAGTGGTTTAATAATAATAATAATAATAATAATAATAATAATAATAATAATAATAATAATAATAAAAGCTTTATTTATACTGAAAAAAACCGATCAGCGAATTCAACATAAAGACGATGGTATGAACCGGAACTTGTGAACTTTAAATGTGTAAACATTCTAAGAGACCGTCGCTATTTGCCAATAGAAACAATAAATTTTTTTATTTCCTATGGTCGTATCGATTTCGGTTAGTTGGTGCTATTTCCACCAGTTTGTTTTTGCATATAGTACTTTGTGCCCATTTTAGTTAAGAATTTTCAGTTTTAGAAATCCCGCACAAACTTAAGTTGCGTTAAGTTAATTTGTCTCATAACTTTATTGATCTTTATCGGGCAAACCGACAGACCAATGAATCATTGAGGGAGGTCCCTTGCGTTCTATAGCTATCTCCAAAAAATCATAAGAATCAGTAGCTTTTTAATTTGTGTGCTAAGTGATACGTGAAACTGGCCTTTTAAAACTGGTATTATTATCTTAGCCTTTACCGTTGTTTGTTCAGTGTTTGGGTTACCTTCACATTACGATACACTGGCACTGTCAGGTGCTGTTTCTTGTAAATATATATATATATATTTTTAAAGTGAATAAATGTTTGAAAGAAAATTCGCCCTGAGTGGGATATGAACCCACGTCCCCCCGCAATACTAGTCGGGTGTGATATCTACTACACTATCAGGACAACCATGCTGGCAACACGGCAATCGAAGATGTGATTTATGTGGAATGGAACGTGGTCTCCCAGGAAATTTTTTTTGAAGGTGACAAAGTAGGGGAAGCCTACAACTCCGGTTTTGAAATCCATAAATGTTTGAAAGAAAATTCGCCCTGAGTGGGCGAATTTTCTTTCAAACATTTATTCACTTTAAAATATGATTATCTGGGGTGTACAGGGTCAGGGGTTCTTTCATATACAGTATATATTAATTTAAAAGTAGCCTGTATCTCTTGTGGATCCTTCATTGTCATCCGCTAAGTTGACTTCGGTCGTATATTATTAACTTGATCCTTAGTTGGATTTCAAAAACGGAGTTATAGGCTTCCCCTACCTTGTCACCTTGAAAGAAAATTTCCTGGGAGAGCACGTTCCATTCGATTCCATATAAATCACATCTTCGATTGCCGTGTTGCCAGCATGGTCGTCCTGATGGTGTAGTGGATATCACACCCGACTATATCTGTCTGGATTCGCAAAACCATAGCCACTGAATTTGACTTGTCACTGATAATCTTGATACTATTCTGTCCTAGAGCTAGCTTTCCACAAGGCTTATCGTAGCTCAAATAAGAGCAAATAACTCTCCTGTATGCCTTTTGAGGCCAGGAAGACTAAATTCACCGTCTTTTCGTTGAATCATGAATTGTACAATTTAATTAAGAGTGCTTTTAAAATGAAATTGGAGTCTAAATCAACACGAACGTACAGATATCAAAACCGCAGCGGAGAGCTAATCTGTCGCTTTCTAAAGGCCTGCATCGTCCTACATGGACTGAACAAGAGCTTCCTGCATCGAGAATCGATTGAACTTCAAACAAACTAGGCCATAGTTAGCAGTAAGCGAACACTCAACATGTTGTCGTTACGTCAATTATCGCCCGGAAGCCACGCAAATAAATTTCTTCCGCGCTAGCAAATCACAGACAGTTCTGATGGTTAGCAAAGCCGAGAACGCCTAAAATTGATAAAACAAGGAAATTCTACTCACGATCAGCGCTTGAACTCATGTTCTTCACTCTGCTAGAGGCCATGTTTTGCTCGCAAATGGCAATGTACCGGATGTACTTCAATTTTGTCGAGCGCGGAATGGCACATCCAGATTTCAACAGATTTTTTTCGAAGTCTTTAGCTACATCAAAGTTCAGAGCAAATGACGCCAACAGCAGCTAGAAATGTCTAGTCCATTGCACGTCTAAGCCCTAAATTGATGTGGCTAAAGATTTTTGCCGTCTAAAGCAAGCACAACATTATCGCCACTGGGCAAACGGCCTACTGTTATGGGACTAAATGTGACCCACACAGTTTACACATCTCCTCAGGCCCGCCTCACGTACGATAATGGACGACGCTTACTAACAAATCGTTAGACTTGGGCCTACATTGGACTTCATGATGTCCTCGGACAGACTTCCTTTAGACAGCAAATACAGAACGCTAATCGGTCGCTCTTTGTCAGAGTCACCGCGCGAACTGAATTCAGACGAGTGTAGCCTGGGTTAAACTTAACCCAAATTGAAAAGGGGCTGGGGGGAGGGGGTGGGGGGGAAGGGGTGGTCGATAAATAATGAAAAAAATACCTGAATAAATGAAACATGCGGTAAGGAGTTTCTACATTTCATGCTAGGTAAAATTTACAAGCTGCCGTCATAGCGAAAGCAGAAAAAAAAAATGAAAGAAAACAAATAAATAAAAAAACACATGATTCAGTCTTTAACACCGTTTTCATAAATCCAGACATATATTTCAAAGGAACAAGACTGCATGACCCAGAAAGGTCGAAAAACGAGCGTGTCTAATTTCTGTCGATCTTTCTAAAGCATGCAGAGTCAAACTAGGGAATTCCCTGAGCAGTTTAGGACATTCTGTGCCAATATATGTCTGAATTTATGAAAACCGTGTTAAAGACTTTGCACCAAAATAGCAGGCATGTTTTTGGAAAATCGGTCAGATATACATTTTTTATATATATAGATTAGTGAACTATTATGTTTCACATGTATGTCGATCTCTTATAACCAACTGTTGTAACAAAACATTTTCTGGAAAACTGTATAGAATACTATTTTGGGGTCTCAAACAAGGAAACAAACAAACAACGAGTAAATTTTCTCCTAACGGTTGTGACTTCTTTAAGGAATATCCACACGCCGACTTGACCGGCTGCTGCATAATTTATCTTAAGTTTTTCCATGTTATTATTTTGCATAATTACCACTGGCCACTGTAAAGCTTAAGGTAAAGTTTAAGTCTACATACGAGCCAGGGAGGTTTCTGTAGCATGAAGCGACTAGGAATATTTCTACTTCCCTCTGGATGGGATGCTAGTCCATCGCAGGGTTACCCCCAGCATTAAGTTCGCCGGTACCCATTTATACACCTGGGTGGAGAGAGACTGTGAGAGTTAAGTGTCTTGGCCAACAACACAACACAATGTCCCCGGAGCGCCAGGGCTCGAACCCGGGCCGCTCGATCCTGAGACGAGCGCTCTAACCGTGAGACCACCACGCCTCCACTGGCCACTGTGGTCAACCACTACGCCGGAGATTATTAGCAATTCAAAAAGGGATTTCTTGATTAGCCTTGTTTATAGAAGGATGCGTCTGCATACGAGGCAAGTGACCCATCTGGCTCGAGCTTATCTCCGGTTCCAGTAGAGTAACGCGAATAGCAGTATTTCTACTAGCACATGTATGGTCAGTTTCGGCTGTTAAGGGTTTTGCAATACTTCGCCCGAGTCCAAGAGTCATCTTAACGTAACAAAGGATCACTCCCTAGTACACGAATGGGATATTGCTAGACATTAACAAATATTTATAGACTTAAATAAGTGTGTGCTTTTGACGGTTTTAACAAAGAAGGAAACGGAAAATGGTCTGGCTCGTGGGAGGGTTGACAAAGTAACGTAATCCAGAGTAATCTCAAGTTGTAACAGAACATGCTTTGTGTTTTAACGTGTTTGTCCATACTCCCAAGTTCTCTCGTGTTGTTTTGTTTTTCGCTTACACAGGTTTTTTTGCACTTATCTTAATGGTTATTAATTATACGTTTCCCCTTCTACACATGCAGGCATTTTACTGACGTGAATTTGAAATTCTCCTTTTTGCTCCTACTTACACAAAGAGCTAAGAGAAACTGATTTACTGTTACTTATGTCTCATGGCCAGTACTTTCAGGTTAGTGCTTAATTGGTCTAGATAAAATTATGCCGTACGAAAAAGAAAATACTTGACATTTTTGGTAAAATGTTATAAACGAACGCGATTATTGCCGGATTAACAACCCTTGAAGTCATTCGCGTGAGCGTTGTGCTGAAGGCGTGTCTTGATTTTTCAGCTATTCCTGCTCATATTTGAATACCATTTAGACAATTATCTTCCTGAAAAGAAGGTTACTCGGACGGAGTTTACAAACGAAAGGGAAGGGAATTAAGAAGAACCTGCATCTAAAAGAAAACTAAACGAGGAAAATTTTACAGAAAAAAGCAAGCAATCACGTTTCACGTAAAATGCAAAGGCTAAATCATGTGTCACGTAAAAATAAAAATTCTGTCCACGTTCGCAAAACATACAGAACCCTCCATTTTGATGCATCGAAATGCCGTGTCTGACACTTCGTGACAGACTAGATTCTAGGCCCTCCTGGTTCACTGTCGCTGTGGTTAGTTCTCAGTCCTCCAGCCTCAAGCGCGTCGAATGGGCAGGTTTTACATCTAGTTTGGTGTAGTTTACGAGCTTTAATGACGCTAAAATCTCCAAAAGAAGTGAAAAATTATTCCCGCAAAAGTCGTTGGTTCACAAATCACGCGTAAGTAAATGCATAATTCACGGATCATGAGAGCATCGAAACCAGTTTCCCGAGGACGGAAAAATATAGATTCGCGAATCACGGAAAAAATAAATCTTCATTCACGCTTCACGCAAAGCAAATAATGCTTACTCACGCGTCACGGAAAAAGTATAGGGGACCCTCTTTTTAATTATCAAAATGTTATATAATATAATTATTATATAATGATATGGTGGGTCCATAATACTGTAATATCTGATTCTTTATGAATAAAAATGATTCTTCTTTTTTAACAGAATAGTTGTGCGTGCCTTGTTTTAAAATTCCTAAGCCCTATCAAGTACACTTAAAGGCATTTGGAAGAAAAACAAAAAACAAAGAACAAAACAAAACAAAAAAAACATGATAGTGCCAAATATAGATGTCAGTATACCAGTTAAGAAAGAACCTTCCGCTGAAAGACTAACTGAAGATAGTATACCGGTTCTGGTTTTCTTGCATCATCTTACAAACAGGGTTGCTGATCCTCATGTGACAATCCTCAATGATTTATTGATCTGCCATGCAGTTCTCACGAAAGAAGTTAAGCTAATACCTGTTAACGTACATTCAATGCCCTGTTCGAGTGGCACTGAACCACGCGAACAACTGAATAGTACTAAGACATCTCTTGGACTCGAGTAAAGTATTGCACAACCCTAAACATGTAAACAGCTGGCAGAAACTGAAGTATGAGATGATGCAAGGATGAGCTAGCGCTTCAAGATTATGGAAATCACATATTACATTGCCCATCATCTCTAACGTAATGGTTGACCACAGTGGCCAGTGTTAATCAGGCAAATTAACGACATGGAAACTTAAAATAAATTATGCGGCAGCTGTCAGATAGAAGAGGTTTTATTAGGTGGGTGTGGGTATTCCCTAAAGAAGTTACAACTCAGAGGAAAAGACTACTCGCTGTTTGTTTGTTTGCCTGTTTGTTTGTTTGGTTATTTAAGCCTTCAAATGGTGGTCAACACTTTCCAAAGAAAGTTTTGGTTTTTTAATGGACCTGAATCAGTTGATTATAAGAGTTTGATATATTACTTAAAACACGATATTTCAAGGAAGGGCATGCGTTAATGGGTACAATTTCGTGTATTAATGTGAATTTCAATCAGAATGCCGTCTTATCTTTTCTCGGTCAGTTGATGTCTGAATGTTAATTTTAACAACTGCAGAAACGTTATGTTCCCGACCGGCCTGCTCACTCAATAATGCGATAGAGTCACAAGAGATTGCCGTTTTGCGATCTAATAAAAATCAGTACATCTGCTTGTGTTTTTTATTTTTTTATTTCTTCAGTCCTTATCTAGAACTGAATATAAACAATAAACGGTACGGCCCTGGGGTATTCTCCGGAACTTGTGACCTATAAATTTATCAATAAATTCTGAGAGACTGCCGTGACATGGGACGAGAGGAAACATCATGAAAAAGTTGTATCGATCTCGGGTTTTCCTATTTCTGGAAAACAGGTTTTTTTTTTTTTGATCAGGTACATTGTAAATATTACATGACCAAACTTGTAGTGTTTTGCATACGTAGAAAATTCCTATTTGTCCTTCAGCTAATTTTCTTCGAGAATTTTTTAATCAAGTCGCGTTTATGGAATTGCATAAAGAAAAAATTCTTCTCAAGTATGTGTGTGTGTGTGTGTGTGTGTGTTTTTTTAATATTGTAATCAAGGAAAATACAAAACTTAATCTAGCTCTTGGAAAGAGAAACGCAGTCCAGAGTAAACTCAAGTTGTACGTAGCACAAGACGTTTCGTTTTTTTTTGACATGCTTTTCCAAACATGTCCCTTACTAGTTTGCGCATGTTGTTTTGCTTTTGCGCGCGCAATGGCTGTTTTGCAAGAATCCTCCTTATGATTATAATGCAATACCCCTGCTTCACTTACAGATATTTTACGCCAACACATGCATTTGAACTTCTCTCTTTAGCTATTACTTACACAAAGAGCCATGAAAGCGCCATTCTAAAAGGATTTCCTAAACAAAATTATTCTTACTTATTTGTCTCATATTTTCATCTTTGTTTCCGGTTAGTGCCTGCTTGGTCTAGATATATTATACGAAAAAGTAAAAAACTTTATTGATGTAATATTAAAATCGAACGTAATTAATGCCGGATTAAGAACCCTTGAAGTCATTCGTGTGAGTATTGTGCTGAAGGCGTGTCTTGTCTTTTCAGCTTTTCCTGTTCATATTTGAAAATCATTGAATCTATTATCTTCCCACAGAGAATGTTTCCTTAAAGCAGTTTACAAACAAACTTAAGGATAATAAAACAGAACCGGCATCTAAAAACAAAATGTAATGGGAAATGATATATTTATTTCCTTCTGCAAAGAGTAAAGTTCGACTAAGTGCGAAAATTAAGTCGACTGACTATGGCAGAGGGAACCGTGAACTCCTTCCTCGGAATTAACTGCATGCATACACCTTGTGTATAATTTAAGAGCTTTAACGAGATGTAACGGGAAATGTTAAACAACTCTAGAAAATTTGTCCCGCTAGGGCTAAAAGTAGCTTGATCCGAGACTAAAAATAACCTTACACACTTCTTTTGAAAATAGTAAGCAAACTCTGACAAGGTAGATATAAAAGATCAGGTGCCTTAGAGAATGCATCATTAAGTCTCGAAGATTTTGAAGAATTTAAAAGAAAGTCTTGGAAATTCACTTGACCAAAAAGTAACCCTGAAGAACTAATGCTTGAAATGAAGTCCGAATTGTGTATTAAGGTAAGACAGAAGAAGTTACCATTGTCTACTTTTTGTTTCATTTGTATTTAAGGAGAAATCTCCTCATCACGGTACGGTGCTAGTTTTCCTAGTATCTTTCGGTGCCTAAGCCGTTTGACAGCAGCAAAGATTTGACACAACGTACTTTATTGCATTTACGAGCGGACAATTTCTTCAAACTCTTAGTTTTATTGCCTTTTTTTAAGTACTCCATTAGATTAATTAAAATTAAGGTCAACGTCACTTAAATATTATTCGTTATATAAACAGTATCGACACCGCCACCACGTCGTCTTAAGTCAAAACCAAATTCTCGCTTGAATAACATTTGTGCTTCTCTAAAAACTTTATTTTTTGTGTGTCCCTACAGCTGTATTTGTTTGTCCTTTTTGCCGGTATGCTTCTGCTTGATCAAACTCTGGGTAAACCTCTCAAATCACTGATATTGGAGGACGGAGGACATGAATCCAATCACGCTGTAAATGAGACGTCGGAGATCCGGGGAAAAAGAGACTTATCGGACTGTTCTAGAGATACTACCTTAAAGGAACTTTGTCCCCCAAATAATGTGTACTTACATGTATCTCCAGGAAACGACTGTGAGAAGGGGTGGTATATGTGCTTTGGCTATCGTGAAGCTGTTTGTAAAGACACATTTAGTTGGACACTCTCGCCCGCTTGTGATATAAATATACGGAATGGCGGTAGCCCAAGGTGTTCGCCTGTGCTAGAAAATGTAACAATCCACACAGGTGAATGTGTGAAGCGGACAAGTCATTGCAGTTGTTAAGGAAAAAGTACTCTAATAACAGTTCAAAAACCCTATTCATATGATACATCTAAATATTTATATAGAACCTTGAGGGAATTTTAGATTTAGTCTCCCGTGATATTTTGAGAATACTATGGACTTACATTCTATGAATAAATTATGTATAAATTAAATTATCTACATAATAAATTGCATGCATTTCATTTGAAAAAGCCTGAATTTACTTACATGTAAATTGTCATTGAGATACGTACACTTAGACCTTCCCTTACAATGTCATGTTCTAATTAGTAGTCACGATATATGAACAGTATAGCCCCCATTTGGCGCGACAATATGCCTGAGGATATTTGTCCGCGGACGTTATCTGTTCCGAGAAGCAAACAGTTTTCCGAGAGCGTAGCTCGAGGAAAACTGTGAGCTACAAGGAACAGACAATGTCCATGGACAAATTAGTCCATCAGCTGAGGTGGTTATATGGCTCACTTAAGGGGAACAAACTAATTTTGTATATTCTCAATCTTTGACTATTAAGGATCATAAAAATGCATGATAGCAAGGATAGAACGGTAGCTTTCACTTTTTAAATTGATTTTAAATTTACCCCCAATACCCTCCTTTTGGTCGCAATCTTGGAATTCTAAAAAAACATTAAAAGTCTAATTTTCTTATATGTATCTTTTCTTAGAAGCATAAAATATTTTGCCTGGACGTATATTTGGAATAATTAGTATCTAAGATGTTATTTCGTCATTGTCTGTGGTTGTTCAAGTTATAGTGACGTCATAGATTACGTCACAAAAGGCCACCAATTTGTTATCTAGTTTGTGTATTCAACCTCTATTTCAACCATCTGAAATAACTAAATTACCAATAAGGTGCTCCACATCACAATACTAGAAAAACACCTTTTTCTACCTTTAGTTCCGTTTAGCAAACTACGTCATGAACCAATATACCATAACTCAACGTAGATACATGTAACTAGGTCCACACTTCAGTCTAGAGCTCATTGGAGTACAGAAACACCAGGATCATATAGTGCCCTAAGTCACTGCTGTCACTTGCATTTGGATCTATAACTTCTCAAACTCATAAACAATTCATCAAGCTTAAATCATGACCGCAACTTTGTTTGGATTTCTGATTGTTTTAGCAGATATTTCCACGATTTTATTTGCTGTTTCTCCTTAGTTTTAGTTCCGATCGAGAAGTTACACCAAACAATCAAGACTATGTTTGAGCACCTTTCCAGACACCTCAAAAATAGTAAAAAATACTCCGCTATTAGCGTCGTATTTCAAATGTCTTCTCTGTGGTGACGGCTCCTCTCCATATCGCTGCTTGATAACACTAAAGATGATTGGCATGGCCGCAAAGCCTCTTGCTAGGCTTTCCCGCCTCTGGCGCAGTAGATCTCATAGCGCAGCGCATCCATTTTCTGGCACTCCTTCTCGTACAGCTATCACACGAGTGCCTCCTCCAGTATCTCTTCGTTAATGCTGCATCTTGTTTCCATGGCTATGTGATAACATCCTTGAGCTGATCCACCAGCTTTCCTACGGCTTTGATGTCTTCTTTGACGTTTGCTGGAGTCATCTCCTAATGGATGTAGGTCTGTAATGAAGTAATAGCCAAATACTCGCGAGGAAGCCTCCTGGGCTAACCTAGATCCCTAACAACCGCATACCATGCATTCATCCACCGTCGACCAGATCATTGTCCAGAGGAAACACTATCGCACTTTCGATTGTGAGACCGCATGTTTGGGAACTGGGACTGGATGTAGAAAACAGGCAAATGATTTTAAGGGAAAACTTGCAATTTATACAAACAGTTTACCTACATACTCTCTTTTTATGAAATAATTTTGAGAACCGTATCCCACAATATTTTTGTAGTGATTATAAGTGCAAAATGATCATATTGTGACAGATAATCAGGCGTTGTGACGTCACTTATAACGTCATGTACTTTGAATTTAAGCACTAAAACAAATGGACATCATGTTTGTAGCTCCGAAACGATTAAAATTTGCATTTGAAACACAATTCACTCACATTGTATGTAGATGGCTCTAGTTTGTAGAAGTTGGTTGTTTTGTCGGCGGCGATTAGTAGCTTGGGTTCATTTTTGATGTGGTCGGTGTCTTCTTTTAGCTTTTTGAGGAAGGGGTTGTTTACTTGCTTGAATTTTACGGACTGGATCATCTTTAGCATGTCGTCCTCGAAATCTTTTAATTCTTCAACGGGAGGCGGGTTCTTGGTTGATTTGAAGCCGTAAGTTTCCTTGGTAGACG